>NC_073381.1:16495270-16716512 GCF_028641065.1 Leucoraja erinaceus
AGCTCTGCTTCTTATCCTGAACAGTACAACACTCCTCTTTCAGAAATAGTCACTCAAATGACGCAAGAATCTGAACTATTCTCTCTTGCATTATCCCTGCAACAACAAATTTGTTCTTACTGAGAGGTACAAGACGTAATCCTGTGACTGCTTAATATTCATCAATTCTACAATTTTAAACAAATACATGTTCTCTGGTCTCCTTTAGCAGGCCTAGGGGACCATTATATATAATAAGAGGACTGAGAGGACTCTCCCGATGCCAGAGCAACATCACCCGGCGAGAACAGCCTGGAACATCGGGCCTCCGTAGAGGCAACTGTGGAGGCCTCAATGGGTCCGACTATGGGTGAACTGGGGTTGGGGACTGGACTTTGTGCCTTCCCTCATAATGGGAACCATTGTGGGGGGATGTTCTTTATGTTTAAAACTCTTATTAATGTTATGTCTGTATTCCTTCTTTATGTGCTGCAAAATGGCAAGAAGCATTTCACTTCACTACCCCTAGGTGTATGTGAATGTGACCAATAAAATACCTTTGATAAACACATCTCACAGGTAGCAGAACACTCCTAAAATATTATTACAATCAAAGCAGAGTTTGATTTATTTTACAGTGCATATCTATCTCAAACAATTAAGAGGCAGAACACAGCTTACATTTACATGTAGCCAAAGTTAGACACACACACATACTTGATAAACAGATATATGGTTAACAGGTGAATAAATAGAGGAATTTACATAGGTTAATTCCAGAATCAAATAAATACATTGAAAGAGAATGAAATAATCCCAGGTCAACCTCAATCTGTTGATCAGATCAATGTTACACGGACTCAGTACTTACCCTCTCCAAGGTTCAGAAACGACATTGTCAAAGCTGGGAAGACAACCATTATGAAAGGTAGCTTTAAGCCTGCCATGGGGGATCTGGTCCAACTCTTGGTTTTGGTGTGTAGTTTTAGTCACTGAGGTTTAGATCTGTGTTCCCTCGTCGTTTGGAATGATTCATTCCCTTTCCCCTTAAAATGACTCTTGAGCCTTAACTACCCACTTGGATTCCATCCAGACACTGAAATTCTGAGGATGAATAGCTGAGGCTGCTGGGGTCCCGGGTAACAGCGACACACAGAGAAACTCTCACCAGGCATTCAGTGGAGCAAACAGAATTTGCCTTCACTGGACGTTTGTCTGGGCTCACATCAGGCTTAGCACCGAGCAGGAACAATGAGATGCATCACACAGGGGGGGCGGGTGGTGATTCTGTGTACGCCTCACTGCTGCTTTCTTAGTGGAATGAAGCAGAATCTCACAATAAAGTAATGATCTGCGAGTAGCTGTCACCTCCTACCTTGTCAGCATTGGTTCAACATGCACCTCAAAGTCAAATGGTCAACACCATACCAGAGCCGTATGCCCCTGTCCCACTTAGGAAACCTGAACGGAAACCTCAAGGAAACCAACGGAAAAGGAAAATTCAAAACTGGCCGCAACTAAAAATAGGTTGTGATTTAAAAATCGGTACTTTTTAGTCGAAGCCAGTTGCCGGAGGTTGCAGGTGGTTGCCGGAGGTTGCAGGTAGTGGAAGGTAAGACCTTCCACTACCTGCAACCTCCGACAACCACCTTCAACTAGCATCGCAACCGGCTTCGACTAAAAAAATTACCGATTTTTAAAACGGCAAACTATTTTTAGTCGCGGTCGGTTTTGAATTTCTTTAGACAATCGCCGGAACATAGAAGAAGCGGAAACCACTTTCGACCATTAGGGAGACTGACAAAAACCTCCGGGAACCGCACGGAAACCTTGGGTGGGGCGCAAAGTCTCCGTTCAGGTTTCCTAAGTGGGACAGGAACTAGAAGGGTCGAGATGGCCTGTTTCCGTGCTGTAATTGTTATATATGTTATATGTTATATTATGTGACCTGACACTCAGAGTGCAGTGCTGCAATGTCAGAGGTGCCATCTTTTCAATGAGATGTTAAACCTAGAAAATAGGAGCAGGAAGAGGCCACTCAGGCCCTCAAGCCTAACCCGCCATTCAATATGAACATGGCTGATCTATGGTGGCCTCATCTCCTTATTTGTGCCATAGCCCTCAATTCCTCGAGCTTTCAAATATTTATCTGTTTCTCTCTTAAACATATCCAATGATCCGACTTCTCTATTCTCAGAGGTAGAGAATTCCAGAACTTCACGATACTCTGAGAGGTAAGATTTCCACGGACCTCAGTTTGAAATGACTGACCTCTCTTGCAACCACATCCGCTCATTGGAGAGTTTCACATCATCTGAACATCATTCCGATTGCACATGAGAGTAAAAGTGAAATTGTGGCCGTCCCAAAATATCCCATTTATGTGGAACTCTCACTGCATTAACACATCGAATATACTTCACAGAAGCATTATCAAACAAGAATTACTACATAAAGTGAGATTGGGATGGAACAACGAAAGCTTGGTCTGAAAGATAGTTTTTAAATGTTTTTTAATGGAGCAGAGGGAGGTGGAATAGTGATGAGTTTATGGGAAGCAGTTCCAGGACGTAGAGGCTGGATGGGCGGAGGAGCAGACATCAATGGGTCCGAAATTAAAATCAGGAATGCCCACAACACCAGAACTGGTAAAGGACACAGGTCTTGGAGTGTTAAGAGCAGGAGGAAGAGATATGGAGGCTGAGCATTTGCTGATCAGAGAAAATTCAGTTTAGCGAGTTCGGGGGTAGAGGGGGAATGGGACTTGGATGGAGTCAGGACGCAGCAGCAGACTTCTGGAATAGCGCAATGAAGGACCAAAGGCGAGGTGAAGAGAGGTCACAAGGGCATGGGCAATGAACATTAAAAAATACACAGGCTGGAAAACCTAAATTAAAAAGAGAAAGTGCTGAAAACATACAGCAAGTCAGGCAACATCTATGGAAAGAGAAGCAACGTTTTGTTTTTTTTGTTTTTTTTATTTATTAGAAGTAAGTACAATACAGTGGTACCTTTTTTACGGAGCCAAATATATGTTGGCATGTTACATTCTATGTACAACTTCATTTTTTTTTTTTTTTTTAAAGGAATGAGAGAGAAAAAGAGACTAGGTAATAGAGAGTAGAAAAACGTGTAGTGTGTGTAAAGAAAGACAAGGAAAACAAATAGAAAGAGAGAGTGAGGGAGAAAAGTAAAAAAGAAGAAAGAGAAAGAGAAAGGGTAGAAAATAGGAGATAGGAGATGAATATTTGTATTCTTGACCATCTTTCACCCAGACCTGCAACAGTTGATTTTTACGATTCTGTTGCAACACATGCATCTAAGAAGTCAATAAATGGAGACCAACTCGTTAAGAATTGGTCTGGTTTATCTATTAGGAGGAATCGCATTCCTTCAAGATGTGCTGTGTCCAACATATTTATAATCCACATTTTAAGCGTTTTAAACCATCCAGAGAAGCAAAGATAACGTTACAGGTTGCCCCTTTGGCAAACACCCTTCAACCTATAACGTTAACTGTATCTCTTTTGCAGCTCTTGCACTTTTCTATCTGTACATTCTCTGTAGCTGCATTCTCTGGATTTTGTACTGTTTATTTTCTCTTTTGCAGTACCTGCTGTATTCATGTATCGTTTGATTTGCCTGGGTATCATGCAAAAAGCATTTTCACTGTATCTCGGTAATATGACAATAATAAATCAATGCTGATTATTTCTTGCAGTTGTTTTTATGTAATGTAATGGCACAGGTTTTTTTTCCAGCAGCGGATAAACTGAGGAAGAAAGAACCCTTGTAGTCCTGAATGTTATATTTTTCCCAGCCAATACTGCAAAGGAAATAATCTGGTGTAATTGGATTGCTCTTTTCAGAACATTACTTTGTAATGTAAAATGGGCTGTCGCCTTCCCTCATTGAATAATGTTCGCACTTTAGAAATATCTAATTAGCATCAGAGCTTTAGGATGTCATGAAGTCTTCAGAAATGAATTAGAAACTTTGTACTTGGAGAAATGGGTTGGAGGCCAAAACTTGTTAATCTACTGAGAGAGATTCTGTTAGTAAACCCCTGTTAGTAAGCTTTGTAAACAAATATTGCACTAAAAGTGATGGCGATAAAAGGTTTTGATTTTCATATGTTAGCCATTATAGAATGAGTAGTGACTCCAATATGCAAAAGAAGCAGGACAATGGCATGACGTGATTTAACCATAGTGTATTAGAGATAATGCACGTGATCTAACTGGGCAACTCGTCTTCATAAGAGTGTATCTCGTGTTGGTTTTGGTATATTTTTAAATCACAACTTCAAACTGCACACCAACAACACAGGCTCAACACTAATGACCAAGGGAAGCCTGGCAAAAGTCCAGTACATGACCTCAGTGACACCCGATGGCTTAAGTCTTCTGCTTCTGTTCACCAAACTGAAGGATTCTTCCAAGGGTGGTAGGCAAGGTTTGGAGACAGAGGCACTGGCCCCTCCCAATAACTTAATAAGGTTATGATTGGACACATACAGGAGCACTTTCATTCATGCATGCACGTGCCCGTTAAGAGCTGGTGAATTTCTATTGCTGGGCACAACTCTGGATCACTCCACGGGTGGATATGGTGGTTTGGTTTACTCAGCATATGGCAACAACAGATCTAATCAGAAATACTCCAAGGCAGCAAGACTGACACTGCTGCAGCTCTGACAACAAAGCAGCGCCTTTGCGATTGTTCATTGAATGGGAGGTGTCCCCTTAAAAGTTAACTTGAGTGATGACTTACTCCACAGACACTGACACTGACACCAACATCTCTCACGTTTGGAGACGTTCTGCTCAGCTGGTTGCAGCTCCCTTTTTTACTAAGAACTGATTTATGTGTGAACTCTCTTTATTGTGAATTTAATGGGCAAAAGTGCACAGATAAAATGTTAATTGTTCCAGTGCAATGCTTCGAATAAATTCCAGACCAGAGTCATCGCTGGAAATTATTTGCTTCATTCATTGCTTAGATTTATATGTGGGAGAAGAGACCAAGAGGCATAAACAGCTTTTGTATCAATGTAGCATTGAAGGTGAATAAGAATTTCTAGGCTGCAATAAAAGATTTACAGGGCTTTTTTGCACTGTGGTTACTCACATTTGTCTACGTGTCTCTGAGATGCTAAATGTCTATGAGATGACTGGAAGCAAAATAAATATCCCATTTACTGCCTGCGTTACTTTGTCTCCCTACGTGCACAACCCCCAGATCCTTTATGCTATTTACTAGATTGTACGAGACAAGTAAACGATCAGTTAAGAATGAGGAGCATTTCAGTTCTTCAAAAACATCTAAAGAGCTGATTTCACACTGTTAACAAACTCTCTCTCCCATGCTTTCACTCACACCCATGATACTGGCATGGCCATGTGCATTAATTATCCTTCTCTAAATGACCTTGGGAAGGTAGTGGTGACAAGCTGCCTTCTTGAACTCTTGGGTCGTTTTAAGTGAAGATATTCCTATAATGAGTTCAGACGGAAGTTCCAGGATTTTAATCAAATCTTCAATCAAGGAGAGCAAATATGTGTCAGGGCAGTGAGCGATTTCCATTAAGTGCAGATCTGGGAAGTGTGCCAAAGAAACATTGTTGTGATGTTACAATGCAAATTGTAGACTGCACGCACTTGTGCTGGTATTTGCAGCGAATGAATATCTTGATGAGTGGGCATGGTAATCAAGCATTCCACGACAGTATTGCACATCTCTTGAGAGTTAACAAATAAACCATTCCTCACGGAATACTCGGCCTGACTTATCCTTGTGCCTTGAGTGTTTATGTGACCGGTCCAATTAACTTTCTGGTCAATGATAGATGCCTCGAACATCAGACTCGTCATAACAAAGTATTTTTGAAATTCCTGTGGAGAAAATTGTTTAGAAATACTAAAAATATGTTAAATTGTTTAATAGAGTATGCTGTAATTGCACAGTGTCAATATAAGTGATTGCTTGTCAATTTCAATGCCCACCTCTGTTAAAGTAGCAGCTTTGTTCTTAAGAGACACTGCAGGGAGGTTACATGGAAACAGTCTTTCCCCCTTCAGGACAGCTTTTTCTCTGCTTGTCAATTTCCAAAGTAAATCTTAAGTGTTTATCTAGTTCAAGAATTAAATCATATTATAATCAAATCACCTGTGTAATACAAATACATGTAGTGTTGTCTAAATCATCAATGGCATTATATACAATTCATGTTATGGAAACACTCATTGTAGCAAAATTGCCTGTACTGGCTAAAACGTTGTCTATGGCAACAATTTTAATGACAAGAAAAGTTTTATTACCTTCTAATGAGAATATCGCCATCCTGTAAAAGATGCTAGAAAGTATATGGATAATTGGGGTCTAATATAGAGAGCCTCCTCTATATTACACGAGGAGAAAGGGGTATTTATCTGCACAGAAGCAGAACTCAGACAAATGCCACCCAACAGAAATGATGCAGAGGCAAATCGACCAGTTATGACATCAGGATGAGAATGGGGAGTGCAGGGGAGAGATAAGACTTTGCCTTCCATCACAGTGAGGAGGAGATGCGCTGTGATGGATGTTTGTGTAAATTATGTTGTGTCTTGGTTCTTTTTCTTGTGTGTATGACTGCAGAAACCAAATTTCGTTTGAACCTTAATGAGGTTCAAATGACAATAAATTGTATTGTATTGTAAAGATCAGTTAGTTTCCTTTTTTTAGTTTAGAGATGCAGCGCGGAAACAGGCACTTCGGCCCACCGAGTCCACACCGACCAGTGATCCCCGCACACTAACACTATCCTACACACACTAGGGACAATTTTGCATTTACACCAAACCAATTAACCTACCATCCTTTGGAATGTGGGAGGAAATTGAAGATCTCGGAAAAAACCCAGGCAGGTCACGGGGAGAACGCAAAAACTCCGTACAAACAGCACCCGTAGTCAGGATCAAACATGAGTCTCTGGCGCAGCAAGTGCAGTAAGTAGGTATGTTACAAAACCTACCTGAATCGTGGCTGAGCATCTGCCCTACCCCGTGTGCGCGATTTTGGCGCTGTTTAGAGGGGCGGGTTTAAAACGCGATTTTTACTAGGCTGGTGCAATCGAAAATGTTCAGCCTAGTAAATCATTAACGGAAAATCGCTGAAAGACCCCGTCACAAAAGGTATTATTAGTTTTTATGGCCTTGTATAATAGTTATAGTAGTTTAAAAACCACTGTCTAAACTAGCAACCTCTCGCAGCCCCAGGGTTTTATAAAGCAAACAATTAAAGGTATGTACCTTATTTTTACATTAAATGGGGCTTGTATATAACCCTGTTACTAAAGTTTTCTATAGCGAGTAGTTCATTTTGGGCTCTTTATATCCCGCAGTATTTTTCTGGGCACTTGAGGGCACAAATCCAGCGCAATGTGAACGTTCTAAACCAGCGCGTTCACAGGAACCCACTAGAAAGCCAATTTAAATTGACTTTAATTTACAGCAATTGAACACTAAATTCCTTCCATTTGGCCTATAAATTGATGTAAATGAGATTTTAAAATCATGTTTTATTGTGAATTATTTGTGAATATTATTTGGACATGGGCTATTTAAAAATGTTAATCATTTATTAAGAAATGGATAGATGTTTAGATCTAGTAATTGAAGTTTAAAATTAGCTACAATTGGGTAACTAACTAATTATATGCTTTAATTTCAGGTCATCCAAATAAGATTATTTTATATTTGTTTCAGAATGCTTCAATCTATGATAACTGAAAATTTCATTCAGTTCTCTTAATTTTTAAGAAGGTTATGTGCTTTTGACTGTCCACGATCACAGCTTTTTTGTTATGTCCATAGAAAATCAATAGGGAACAAGATGCTAATTTCCGAGTATGAAAATGGCCATAACTTTTTTATTACTTGAGATATGAAAAGTGAATTAGGTGTCAAATTAAACTTATTGTTATGCTTTATCTGATGGGATAAATTGCAGACTTGATTTTTTAAATCTCAAAATTTTGTAACATTGCTACAGTAAGGCAGCAACTCTACCGCTGCACCACCCCGTTAATTTTTGTTTTTCCTGTCTTCTCAACTTCATCCCATTTTCCCAACACCATATTTTATTGAAACCTCTTATCCTTTACCAATCCAGATAAAAGGTAATTATCTTACAAAATTAATTATGTTTCTCTATCCTTACCTGCTTGATGACCAGCTGAATATTTAAAGCATTTTCTCTATTCATTTCTAACCATATAACCATATAACAATTACAGCACGGAAACAGGCCATCTCGACCCTTCTAGTCCGTGCCGAACACATATTCTCCCCTAGTCCCATATACCTGCGCTCAGACCATAACCTTCCATTCCCTTCCCGTCCATATAACTATCCAATTTATCCACTAACAACCTAGTGATATTGTCATTTTGAGGGTTTGAATTACAAATCTTTTTAATGTTGGTTTAATCTGGTTCAATTAAAATTATGGTATGTGTTCTTGTGACAACTTTATTTCAAGAAAGCAATTTTCTTCCATAATATTTTAAATTTTAATCTTGCAGTGAAATATAAGACAATTAAAAATTTAAATCTACTGTACATTGTCTTGAGGCAGCTGACAAGTGGTTTCTAGTCATTAGTCCAGACAATAGTCCGAGCAAAACATGTGCAGCATTCAGAAGGTCCCTTATTGCCGATCTTTCTGCTTAAACCAAGATGTTACTCATTGTCCTGGTATAGTTTATTAAGAGCAATGATACTCTTATATCTTGAATAACAATCCCACAATGTAAATCACCAAAATGGAATATCATCATTAACTCAAAGCTGTTTGCTAATTGATGTCCTCCAATTAGATCATCTAATCAAAGCAGTAAATTCACTTCCCTCCTTTGCAACTGCAGATGACACAAAACTTAGCTTTTCACCTCTACCCTTCCCAACATCCAGAGATCAAAATAGTATTTCCAACTAAAGCAACAATTCACTTGGACTCCTTCGATCTAGTGCATAGCATGCAGTGTTCAAAACTGTTGTTTTCTCTACACTGGTGAAACCAAACACAGATTGCATGATTGCCTTGCAGAGTATCTGCGTTCATTCCACACGGGCCATCCTGAACTTCCCGTTACCTGCCACTTTAATTCTCCATCCCTAACTTCTCAATCTGTGGCTTCCTGTGCTGCTACAATGAGGCCCAGTGCAAGCTTAAGGAATACGCTTCATCTTCCATCAGAGTAGGTTGCAAACGTTAGCTCAAATTTGAATGCTGCAACTTCAGGTTGTTTAATTTCTTTGTCTATTTCAGTCTGCGTGTTAGCTTGTTTTCTTTTTTCTCTGGGAGTGGAGAACCTGCTCTGCATTTCACAACTTCTCCATTCTTCCAACTATGTTTTCACTCTCTAACTGCTCCCATTCACTCATTGATCAGATAACCTTGTTTAGTTCATTCCCTCAGTGAAATTGGTTTTACTCTATCAAAATCACTCTCTCTCTCTCTCTTCACCTGCAGTTTAAGAGGTTCTTTTGTCTCCTTCCCAGTTCTGGTGAAGGGTCTTCAACCTGAAACACAAGTTTTGTTTCTCTTCCCACAGATGCAGCCTGATCTGCTGCATCTTTACAGCATTTTCTGTTTTTATTGTAAATTCCCAGCATCTACTTTTGCTTGATTTTCACTGAATTGAAAAATAATTAGCTATAAAATGGTTTGGAACTGTATTGACGTAAATGTTTCTGAATAAAATGCATTTTTTAAATTCCATTCATCGTTTCCTTAATATCCAGCTCTCAAACGTTACCAAAGGCAAACTTTCTATCAGCCAAACCTTTTGCTCAAATTTTTGCTACATTTTTCCATTTCTTTATTTAACAGTAATCTGTACGTTTTCTTTTCTGAGATTAGTCTAATATGTATCATTTGGTATATAAATTCTTCCTAATATAATTTATCTAGATTTTAGCAAAATTAAATGAATGTGCCAATGAATATGGTCATCTTGGAGGAAAACATATTTAAAGATGTAGTAGAAGCATTTGTTTTTTGTAACATCATAATGGATAATATGAACAACCGGTTTGCAACTTTATTATAGATCCACCTCCACATATCATTGAATGTTTTGGTACAGAACTTCCCCCGTGCCATAGCATTTCCAAGGGTTTACAGTCAGAGGTGATTGTGTTTGATGCTGGAAATACACTGCACAAAGATCCTAGAATTTCAGTGATGTGGAGCTGTCTTTTCAATGCTACTCACTGTCAGACATTAGAGGATTCCTTGAAACCAGTAACAGCATACACACTGTGCAATCAATCACACTGAACAGTTCTCAGGCAGCAGATCAATAAGTTAGAAATTCTAACTTTTCAATTAACATTTGAATCTTTATTTTGCTCCCTGTTAAATGTATCAGACTGAACCTGCAACACCCTAAAACTTTAACCAGTAATAAACAATTTAAAAACTTGGCATTTTGACCAAATAAAAATCTGAACGGAAGAAATTGGTTTTTTTTTTCCCTGGACCACAGAGGTTTTCAGGACTATTTATTGTTCAAAGTGCCATTTAAATAAAGATTGATTTATATATTTATCACTCCATGGCCACAGGCTAGAACTCTGAAGCCTAAGTGAGAACACACCAGGTACAAACCAGAGCTCATGCCAGTAGTATTGAATGCTCCTCACCAGCATGGTGAAGATCCTGGCCATGAGACACGAGGACTTCCTTGGGTAACTACATGGCACCACTTGAGGTCCTGCCTGTCTATGTCTATGAAACACTTACAAAGGTCGGATAAAAAAAATACTTGCGTCTCACAATTCCTCATTGGTTTTCCTCAATCAACGAATCCACATTTTAAATGGGAGAAATAATCACAAAAGCAGAAGTGTTGTTACGATCTGCTTGTGGAATGTTCACACAAATAGGGTTCAAAACTCAATAAAGACAGAAACAGTTAATTAGTATGAAATGGGTTATGTTCAAACAGACCACATGACAGTAGTGTACACAGAAAAAATACAGATTCTTCTGGTCAGGTTTACATGTCAGAGGCATATACCCCACCACAGGTAGGGCTCTCAATAGAAAACTCTAATACACCAGCCAACTAAGACTTGCGTATATACCTCTCTAGTATTTGCTCCCAAAGTAATAGTTCTACAGAGAGCTGAGAGGCATTCTAATAAATGTACTCATCAATGGCAAAATCCTACTGTTGTGTGACTTCAATATACACACTAATGTAGGAATAAACAGATTGTTCTCACGTTGAAGGTAGACACAAAATGCTGGAGTAACTCAGCGGGACAGGCACCATCTCTGGAGAGAAGGAATGGGTGATGTTTCGGGTTGAGACCCTTCTTCAGACTCAAATTGTTCTCACATTGGTAAGTTGTTGCTACTGAGCAAGTGTAAAGAATGAGGGTTGGGCCCTAGCTATTCAGGCAGATGGTTACTGCAGTTGAATGATTATGTTGGTGTTATGAAACGTTAAACAGAATTGGGGTAAGAATCTAGTCTGTGACTTCTATGTATCCAAAGTTAATAACTGTAACAACCAGAGCAGTCAATGATAGATGGGACACCTTTTGAAGCAGAGTGCATTCAACTGCGAAATATTTCATTAAAGATAGCGAAGTCAGGGAATATGGGGAGAAGGCAGGAACGGGGTACTGATTGTGGATGATCAGCCATGATCACATTGAATGGCGGTGCTGGCTCGAAGGGCCAAATGGCGTACTCCTGCACCTATTGTCTATTGTGATTTATTTTGAATTCACCTACTTTCATTGACTTAATTCTGTATTTATTTTCCAATGCTGTAGTGTCATTGGGGTAACAGGTGATTGCCCAATGCACAAACGTTACTTATTTCCCTTTCTTTGCAGCTCAAACATTTGAAATTGACAGCAAAATATTTTGAACTTCAGTGTACAAAGTGCATTAAATTACGTGCTGTAGCAATATTTGGAGCAATCTTTCCCTGTAACGCTTCCTTACCATCACTTAATGTTTAATTATCGACCTTGCCCCTCCACACAGTATTGAACATGAAACTAGACTTTCTTCATTGTATTCAGCATTCTAAAATAGCTATTAACAAATAAAACAACAAAACATTTTCTGTAGACACAAGGAACTGCAGAGGCTGGTTTACAAAAACACACAAAGTTCTGGAGTAACTCAGCGGGTCAAGCAGCAACTCTGGAGGACATGGATAGGTGACATTTCAGGTCGGGGCTTAATTTAATTTCACCCATTATTCATTTTGCTTCAGTTTCATTATTGTCCGGGTGGAAATCAAACCCTTTTCTAAATACAGTTCATCACAATATATAACAAAAGAGACTCTGGAAATTGTTCATCTTCAGTGCATAAGTCAAAGCTCTGCTTTCATCCATCTGCAGTCCTTTCTTCCTCTGAGAAGAGATCAGCCAGGTCCCCCACTGTCAGAACAGATGCTTCTGATTGTATAATTGCTGACTTGTTATGACTAGAGACCAATCAGAAAGAAAAATAGTATTAATTTCTAAATAATGGAAAATAAAATGTCTGTCTTTCCCCTTTCTTAAGGAAGTTACATGTATTTATTATAGTGCCTTACACAAACTCAGAACTTCAGAAATGTTGTTTCAGACAAAATAATAGTTAGAAACATAGAAAATAGGTGCAGGAGGAGGCCATTGGGCCCTTCGTGCCAGCACCGCCATTCATTGTGATCATGGCTGATTGTCCCCAATCAATAACCCGTGCTGCCTTCTCCCCATATCCCTTGATTCCACTAGCCCCTAGAGCTGACATGGCATCACTATTATAATGAAAGCAAACATCCACGATTGGCAAAGAAATGCAAGGCCAGGTGTTGGCTGAAGAGCAAAGACTGACTACGGAATTTTTCGTCAATATTACATATTGAGGGAGCATTGCACAGCCAAAAATGGCAATTTTCTCAAAGGTCCTGGCTAGCAAAGAATATGAAAGAAGCAGATGGTCATGGTGATACAAAGTACATGTGATCTTAAATTTACTTTTGGCTGAAATAGTAGGCCTGTTTGTGAATGCAATGTTTGGCTTCAGATAATAATAAGCATACAACAATTTGATTGGTCCTAACTGTGCAAATCATATTCTTCATTAAAGAAAAAGTCTGATTTTAATTGCATCAATGTGAAAGGATTGTTAATTCTTTATTAATGAGATGAGGGACTTACTTACTAGGGAGCAGTTGGCATCTCCCTGGAAGAGCGACATAGAATATGAGCAATAAATACATCTATTTACATGCACAGTCATAGTGTTTTCCTGGTGGGAGGAGTGTCCGGGGGAGGGGGTGATTGGCAGTCACCGAGGTACATTGTTGAGTAGTGTGACAGCCGCAGGGAAGAAGCTGTTCCTGGACCTGTTGGTCCAGCAACGGAGAGACCTGTAGCGCCTCCCGGATGGTAGGAGGGTAAACAGTCTATGGTTGGGGTGAGAGCAGTCCTTGGCGATGCTGAGCGCCCTTCGCAGACAACGCTTGCTTTGGACAGACTCAATGGAGGGGAGTGAGGAACCGGTGATGCGTTGGGCAATTTTCACCACCCTCTGCAGTGCTTTCCGGTCGGAGACAGAGCAGTTGCCATACCATACTGTGATACAGTTGGTAAGGATGCTCTCGATGGTGCAGCGGTAGAAGTTCACCAGAATCTGGGGAGACAGATGAACCTTCTTCGGTCATCGGAGATGTTGACCACCAGGAACCTGAAGCTGGAAACACGTTCCACCTCCGTCCCGTTAATGTGGATGGGGGTGTGCGTGCTGCCTCTAGACTTCCTGAAGTTTACAATGAGCTCCTTGGTCTTCTTGGAGTTAAGGGCCAGGTTAATGTCAGCGCACCATGCTGCTAGGAGCTGGACCTCCTCCCTATAGGCCGACTCATCTGGGTCTTGAGTTGCAAGATTTTGACCCGGCGATGACAATAAATTTCCAAATTACCATGGAGTGCAATTTAGAGAGGAGTATGCAAATGGTGATGATCCAAATGCTTGATGCCCTAGTTCTTATCGGTGGTCAAGGTTGTATGTTTAGGAGGTGCTGCTGAAGTGGTGTAGGTGGTAACTGCAGTGCATTTTACAGATGGTGTGCTGGTGACAGGAAGAGGGATTGTTTGGGGGTTACTTTGTCTTGGGTGGAGTTCAGCTTCTTGAATTTAGTTAAAGCAGCAGTGGCAATCACCCAGTTTTCACCTACACATAAATTCAGTATTTTACCCATTTAACAGGATGATAATACATCACAACACAATGTAGCACGACCTCAGTGTGAAGATGGGACTATGTCTCTACAAGGACTGTGCTGTGGTCACTCTTACCAATACCATTATAGGCAAGCACATCTGTTACAGTAGCCAGGAGGACCATGTTGACCGCTCACAGAAATTTAATCTCCACATACCGCAGACTATCTTACCAGCTGTATCCTTCAGAATCCACTGTCTCGGTTTGCTGTGGTGTCACTGAGCCATTCTCGGTGATAGACTTTGAAGTCCCTCATTCAACGTGCTTCTTGCTAAAATGCTTGCTTTGTCCAACTGTTGTTCAACTGATTTTTCAGCTGAGAAGGGTCAGTGGGTGATAAGCAGCAGGAAGATTTTTTGCTTTTGTTGAATCTGAATCTGTGAGATTTCATGGGGTGCACAGTGACTGATGAGGTCTCCCAGGTCTGCTCCTCCCTGACTGTGCATCTACACTGCCACCTCTGGTCAAAATATTGCAATGAAGGCGCCTTGGACAACTGTAAGTACAAGTAGATCAGGCTGCTGCTTGATTAGTGGGTGGGATGAGTCCCCCAATTCCCACACTAACCCCGAGAGGTTTATGAGAATGAACTTGGAAGGTCAGCTCGGCTGAGAGAGCATCAGAATCCAATGCCTTGTTTGCTCTCATTTAGTTTAAATATACAACTGAATGGTATACAAAGCCATTTCGGAAGGCTGCTGAGCCTACTACATTAATGGGAGTCTGGAGCCATATTTAAGCCAGACTGGTTGAGGGTTTCAAAGGTATTTTATTGTCACATGTACTAATTAAGGTACAGTGATATGCAAATTACCATACAGCCATACAAGAAAAAATCAACAAGACACACAAATACATAAAAGTTAACATAAACATCCACCACAGTGGATTCCCCACATTCCCCACTGTGATGGGAGGCAAAAAAGTCCAATCTTTTTCCTCTTTATTTCTCCCGTGGTCGGGGCAGTCGAATCATGCGTCGGGGCGATCAAAGCTCCTGCATTGGGGCGGTCGAAGCTCCCGTGTCGGGGCGATCAAAACTCCCGCATTCGGGCGGTCGAAGCTGCCACGGTTTGGAGTTCCCAATGTAGATCTCTGACCAGAAGTCGCGGGCTCCGTGATGTTAAAGTCCGCAAGCACTCAAAGTTGGAGCTCCGAGGTTGAATCCTGGCAAAGGGAATGCGGGCTCCGCGATGTCAAAGTCCCGTAGGCACCCGCGGTGGAGCTCTTGAAATCAGTCTCCAGCAAAGGCCGGCAACTCCTCGAAGTTAGGCCGCAGTGCGGACAGAGATACGAAACGGAAAAAAAATCGCATCTCCGTTGTGATGAGAGATTAGAAAAAGTTTCCCCCAACCCCCCCCCCCCCCCCCCCCCCCACCCCACATAAAACAAGCTAAAGAACACTAAAAACACACATTTAATACATACTATTTAAACACAAAGAAGGAAAGGACATACAAAAGTAGTGCGTCCTGTTAGCGAGGCAGCCATTGCTGGCGCCACCTGGCTCTACAAGTAATTCCGTAATCATGGTTACTATTACTGACATTAGCTTATTGCAAATGATTTAATAAACTGAATTAAAATTGCACAGTTGGTTTGATTGGGGATTTGGACCCAAGCTCTCAGATTGTCACAGGTCTTTGAATTATTTGTTCAATAATATAACCAAGATGTTACTGTTTTCATAAATGGCAAATATAAATGTTAGTATGTAGTAAGTGAACTTACCTTTTCTCAGTACTTTTAAGCATAGTTTGCATCCTCTCCTCTATTGTCCCCTTAATTAAAAACCTGTGAACAACAGTTGGCCTAGGAAGAAAGAAGCAACTTGGTTACACTTCATAACAAAATGTAAACTGTAGATCTTTTATAAAAGATAACTGAGAAATCAAGTTCATTTCAAATTCCAGTTACATAGACCTTACTGTTTGCTTGGGATGGGTGGCAGCTGTTGATGGTGCTGTCATCTTCCAGCTCTGATGAAAGATCCCCAATTTGAAAAGGCCTTCATCCAGAGAAGTGGAATACATTTAAATAAACCACCCAAAACTATTTAACAAACTGTAATGTGAGCATTTAAAGCTCATAAGAAATGAAAAAAGAGATGAGAAATATTTTTGCACAGCTATATTGCTGGGATAGGGACTATCTAAACAAAAATAGAAGTGAAAGCAGAGTTCATAATGACTTTTAAGAATAATACCTAAATATTTGAAGGAGTAAAAGGCAGAAATGGGACTAAATGGCATCCAAGAGTCTGAAAAGCATGTTGAAGGCACTGTTTAGCTGTATTTATTTTGTCCAAGTAAACTTAATAAATATATTCTGGTAATGCCCAGCCGGCCAGGCAGCCTCTGCAGAGAAACAGAGATAATGTTTTTGACCTTTGAACCAAAATGGAATATTTAGAAATAATTACATTTTTAGATTACAGAAAGGGGTGTAGGAGAAAGGAGAGCAAATGGTAAAGTCTGTGATTGATTGTGGAAAAGAATAATTGACCAAAGGAGCAGTCGTGCAAGGCAAAGGAAGTTCGTAGTTGGTTTGGTAAATAAATCAACGATTGGTCAAACATTTGAAGAAACTACCGAAACATATTGTAGATGCTGGCCACCCAAAATAAAAGAGAAAATAGCAATAGTGCCCATTATCTGGAAATGTTACATTTTCACATGTGGGAAAACATGTGGGGTGGGGGAACACCAGCAGAAACCAATAGAATGACATAAAAAGGGACATGAGGACAACTTACTCTGAACATTAACACTGGTGTAAGGTGGGCTGTGCTGATTAGCCTCTTTCATGTACTTTCCATGAAATGTTGTATTATTTTTATCAAAGTATTTGTATTATAAGGATAGCTGTACCACATAACAAAACAATCCAGGAAAATCCAGAAGGTCTGAAGAAGGGTCTCAACCGGAAATGTCACCCATCCCATCTCTCCAGAGATGCTGCCTCACCCGCTGAGTTACTCCAGCATTTTGTGTCTACCCAGGAAAATACAGGTTGTGTAATTATTAACTGGTACTCACTTTGTTTGTCCAATACGATGCACTCTCCCTATGGCTTGTAGCTCATGGGCAAGGTTTAAAATAGGTTCTACTAAGAGGACATATGTTGCTTCAATGATGTTTAAACCATTTGATGCTGTGTGGAGAGGCAGCAGCAAGATGTTTACCTTGGAATCATATTTAAAAGCTGATAGATTCTCCTGGAAAAGACAATGTAATTTGGACTGATCAGGGTGTGAAGGCGAAAATAATTAACAGTTAGACATCATGATAAAATCTGTAGTGTACATGAAATAACTCATTTTTAATTCACCTATTATAAAATCACCTATAACTTTCTTTCGTGTAATGCAGACATAGTGAGGTTTTCAGAGTTAGTTTTGGTCAAATCATTGTCCTGGACAGTTTTCAGTTACCATAATTCTGCTGGATACAATTCCTATGATCCTTTTGCTAAATGGTTTGACCAGTTTTTTGAGGTCTGCTGAAATCAATGCACAGTACCCTCCCACTCATCTGCTGAAACCCTCCCACTCATCTGCTGAAACTACTAGGTACAAATTGTTATGTGCCCTTTCATAGTCTATGGGCTTGATCTCCTAGACAATGGATACCTTCTCTTAACTAAAAATACTGATTCTTGCTGGTTCATCAGACATATGACACCCTCTGCACGAGTAGGTTACATTAACAAAAAGGGGCTATCAGTTCTTTCGACTACTTTTTACATTTTATACATGGTTAACAAGAGTAGCTAATTTCAATGTTTTTCTCTCCGTTCATTTATCCCCTGGAGTCTGCCATTTCCATTGTTGCTTACCCTATCTTGCTGGAAGATAAATTAAGAATGGTATGGTACAAGGGAATTTATTGAACTCTCCAAATAAAGAAGGGAAAAGGAAAAATAAGACTGTGGAAAACCATTCATGAGTGTGATTTTGATGGGGAAAAAACAAGCATTGCGGGGAATGGGATCCCAGCTCATGAGGAGGTCTGAATTGCAGAATCAACCCTTGAAAGTAAAGTGGATTTTCTAATCAGTGAATATTAAGTAAAATGGATATTATAATTGACTTCACACATGACTTTGGGTGACCTTTGAGTGGAATTTGCACGTTCTTCTGGTTTCCTCCACAACCCAAAGGTTGGTAGGCTAATGGGCCACTGTAAATGCCCCTTAATACAGGTTAGTTATAGAATCTGCAGGGGGGGGGGGGCTGCTAATAAGAAAAAATATTTTTTTCATAAAATTAAGAGGGTCAGTAATCAGAGTCTTATTGCAAGAGTCTAAAAATGTAAAGGAAATCAGGTTACTCACAGCAGATGGTGGCTATATGGAAAGGGCTGCCAAAGAAAGTTTTGTAGGTGGGTAAAATTACAATATTTAAAAGGCATTTGGACAGGTACTTATAGGAAGGGAATATATGTATGTAGGCCTCGTGTGGGCAAATGGGATTAGTGTATCACGAGCATGGATAGTGCATTAGTGCATGGATGAGTTGGGCAATGTAGGTATGTTACAAAACCTACCTGAATCGTCATTGGGAATCTGCCCACAGCCAGGTCCGCGATTTTGGCGCTGTTTGGAGGGGGCGGGTTTAAAACGCGATTTTTACTAGGCTGTACTAATCGCAGATGTTCAGCCTAGTAAATCATTAACGAAAAATCGCTGCAAGACCCGGTCGCAAAAGGTATTATTAGTTTTATAGGCCTCGATAATATAGTTCTAATAGTTTTTAAATTACTCTCTGATTCCGCAACCTCTCGCAGCCCCAGGGTTTTATAAAGCAAACAATTAAAGGTATGTACCTTATTTTTACATTAAATGGGGCATATATATAACCCTATATATCAAGTTATCTATAGCGAGTAGTTCATTTTGGGCTTTTTATATCCCGCAGTATTTTTCTCGGCATTTGAGGGCACTAATCCAGCGCGATGTCAACGTTCTAAACCAGCGCGTTCACAGAAACCCACTAGAAAGCCGATTTAAATGGGCATTTATTTACAGCAATTGAACACTAAATTCCTTCCATTTGGCCTATAAATTAATGTAAATTAGATATAAAAATCATGTTATATTGTGAATTATTTGTGAATAATCTTTGGACACTTAGGCTATTTAAAAATGTTAATCTTTCCTTAAGAAATGGGCTTTTGACAATCCAAGATCACAGCTTTTTTGTAATGTCCATTGAAAATCAATAGGGAACAAGATGCTAATTTCCGAGTATGAAAATGGCCATAACTTTTTTAATACTTGAGATATGAAAGTGAATTTGGTGTCAAATTAAACTTATTGTAATGCTTTATCTGATGGGATAAATTGCAGACTTGATTTTTAAAATCTCAAAATTTTGTAACATTGCTAGGCAATGGAGTAGAGTAGAACGAGGGCTCTGTTAATGACTAAAAGAAGCACGGTTACACATTTCCATTTAAAAAAGGTATAGTTTGGCCCCATTTGTTCCCATAGAACACCTTTGAATCGGAGAAGTTGAAGGACAACTTACTGAATGTATGAATGAGTTCAACCAAGTGAATGCATGTAATGATGGAGGGGAACAGGTCAAGGCTCTGTGCAAGGAAGAAGCAGGGTGTCTGTGGGATAAGGCCTAACAAGATTGGGCATCCATGATAAAGGTGAGCTGATTGGGACAAGGAACTCGGAAAGTGGCAAATGTCAAATGACGTCCGTCCATTTCTTCCACAGATACTGCCTGGTCCACTGAGTTCCTCCAGCAGTTTGTTTAAGAAGGAACTGCAGATGCTGGAAAATCGAAGGTACACAAAAATGCTGGAGAAACTCAGCGGGTGCAGCAGCATCTATGGAGCGAAGGAAATAGGCAACGTTTCGGGCCAAAACCCTTCTTCAGACTGATGGGGGGTGGCAGGGAGAAGAAAGCAAAAAGGAGGAGGAGGAGGAGGCGGAGGGGTGGGAGGAGACTGCCCGAGGGCTGAGGAAGTTCCTCCAGCAGTCTTTTATGCAAGTAGAATGCAGATGTTAGGGAACTGGGCTACTATAAGGCTATGGGCTGAAGAGAGCCTGAAAAAATTAGATCCATGACTGTTAGGTAGACAGTGGCATGATATTCAGTTGCGAGGGCATAGCCTAGAGGGAGGGATGAAGAGATATCTGGTTGTTTCTTTACAAAGGGAATACCAAAGGGTCTTTGGGGAGTACTGTCTCACAAAGGTTTTGGTGTGAGCAAGAAAGGGAATGGAAAACTCGACCTGTCTGATGAAGGGTCTTGGACCTGAAATATTTATTCTTTACTCTCTCCACAGATGTTGCCTGATCTGTTAAATATTTCTGGTTTGAGTTTTTGTTTGAAAGCACACAATTGATTTGTTAATCTCTAACTGATGACCTAACCAATGAAAAGGAGAATTACACAAGATTTATTTTCACAGCTCCCATTCTTTGATATGTAGTGCCTACTTTACCTGGAACTTGTGGAGTCCATTGATTTGAACAAACTCCATGTTATTGTCCAACAATGCTTTCCCAATTATATCCAGCACATCTTGCCACTAAAAGCAACGGCAGAAAATCTAAATTAGACAACAGTAATTCACTGTGAATTTGAGAATGATGATTTGGATTAAAGCTTTACAAACTAAAAGTATGATCTTACAATAGTGCAGTAGATTTGGTGCAATGCCTTATCTGAAACACAGCTCTGCCAGTGCAACAATCCCATAGTACTGAACTGGGTCAATTTGCTCAAGTCTCTTGAGTGGGATTCAAACCTATGACTTTCTAAGTCACTGGTGTGATGCAACCCTCTGAGCCATGGGTGATATCCACAGACAAATCTTTTATGTGAAATAAATGGTCAATCTTTCTGTTTCCCTAAATCCCAATTTCTTTTGCCACTTTTAGAAGGCAGTGTGCCCATGTTAATAGCTACTTCAAACACCTCAGCCGCACTAATATCTCAATAGTCTGAAGAATGGTCTTTACCTGAAACGTTGCCTATTTCCTTCGCTCGATAGATGCTGCCTCACCCGCTGAGTTTCTCCAGCATTTTTGTCTGCCTAATATTTAGCAGGTAAGTTCAGATCTTTTACATCAATTCAGGGCTGATATTAATATTTTTCCATATTTGTTGTAATCTAAGATTTTCCAAATGTTTTTCAACTTCTCCTGAAAATGACAGCAAAAACTAGAAACTTATTTCTTGACTGGGCGGAAAATTGTTTCTATTGAGAGGCAGGTAGTCTGTTCTACCTGAACACCATCCAGTGAATGGAGCTGAAAATATTGCTCTGTGCATTTTTAGTGGGAATGGCCTTTCTTTCGCTTGAGTCTGAGAGGTTGTCAGAAAGGAAACTTAACAAGGTGTTTATCTGTTAGTTATAAAACCTACTGTAGAAAACACAAGGGACTTGGCTCCAGGCTCCTTCTGCTGGATTTTCTTCAGTGTCCTGAGCACAGCCTCCACTTTAGTGGAATGGCTACCCTGAAACAGAAATAAAAAAGTATTATCTACATTACAAGGGTGTCAAAACCCAATGATCACATTCTAAAATCCTCAGACATTTTCGCCACCTCCAACGGGATCCCACCACTGGCCACATCTTCTCATCTCCTCCCCTTTCGGCTTTCCACAGAGACCGCTACTTCCGCAACTCCCTGGTCAATTTGTCCCTTCCCACCCAAACCACCCCCTCCCCTGGTACTTTCCCTTGCAACCGCAGGAAATGCTACACTTGTCGCTTTACGTCCCCCCCCTCGATTCCATCCGAGGAACCAAATTGTCTTTCCAGGTGAGGCAGAGGTTCACCTGCACTTCCTCCAACCTCATCTATTGCATCCGCTGCTCCAGGTGTCAACTGCTCTACATCGGTGAGACCAAGCGCAGGCTTGGCGATCGCTTCGCCCAACACCTCCGCACAGTTCGCATTAACGAACCCAATCTCCCGGTGGCTCAGCACTTCAACTCCCCCTCCAATTCCGTATTTGACCTTTCTGTCCTGGGCCTCCTCCATGGCCAGAGTGAGTCCCACCGCAAATTGGATGAGCAGCACCTCATATTTCACTTTGGTAGTTTACACCCCAGTGGTATGAACATTGACCTCCAATTTCAGGTAGTCCTTGCTTTCTCCCTCCTTCCCCTCCCCTTCCCAGCTCTCCCACAGCCCACTGTGTCAGCGTCTTCCTTTCTTGAACATTACAAAAATACATTACAAACCTTACATCACAATAGACTTAAAAGCACTATAGATAATAGTAATGTCAAACATAAATGTATTTTGGACAATCACTTTAAAAAGGTAAAAGATTAACGTTTTCTTTAAGTACACAAAGAGAGGCAGATGGACAGGCAGATCTTTTTCTTGCAGCTCTGGGCAATTCCAGGCAACCAGCCCACAGTGGAGTCTTGGTGAAGAGTTGGGGAGTGCGAAGAAGCCAAACACCAGGCCCAGACTGTTGGGAAGGGGCTTCAACTCAATATCTTGTTTGTTCTGACCAATGGGGTAGGAGGATGACTCAAATTTGTGATGGGAAATTGTAAATGTAAATTCATGCCAATAATACTGATTTCAGAGAACTGGTCAACAATACTTTGCAATTTGTGGGAGATTTTGTTGGTCAAAATTGCTTACTTTAATGGGAAATTCATCTTCTTTGTTTGTAGCCTCATTCGTGAATACATAAGAGATTTCTTTATGTGTTGTTGTCTGTCTGCAAATTGCACACTTGATAGAGCTTCGTCGAACCCCTGTACTGTATTGTTCGATTATAATGGCTATGCAGTCACTGCAGAAGCAGTGTCCACACGTCAAGACTGCCCACTGTGAACAAGAAGAGAATAGGTTGCAGTGAAAGAACACATTGTCAAACAAAATAAAAAACTTTAGTCGGCTGTGCAATTAGCTGGCAGAATAAATATTTGTATATTTCAGTCCTCTGGTACAGTTTAACAGAAATGTCAGCTCTGGCTCAATATGCAGTACTCTAGACTCTGAATTAGATTTTGTGGCTTCCAGGTCCTGCTGTGGACTTGAACACACAATCTGGGCATGGACTCTCAGAGATGTTATCTCTCATATGAGATAACATATAACCATATAACAATTACAGCACGGAAACAGGCCATCTCGACCCTTCTAGTCCGTGCCGAACACGTATTCTCCCCTAGTCCCATATACCTGCGCTCAGACCATAACCCTCCATTCCTTTCTCGTCCATATAACTATCCAATTAATTTTTAAATGATAAAAACGAACCTGCCTCCACCACCTTCACTGGAAGCTCATTCCACACAGCCACCACTCTCTGAGTAAACTCTGAGTAAATTCAGAAATTCCCCCTCATGTTACCCCTAAACTTCTGTCCCTTAATTCTCAAGTCATGTCCCCTTGTTTGCATCTTCCCTCCTCTCAGTGGGAAAAGCTTATCCTATATGAGAGATAAGCTTTGTCTTCTCTCTCAGATGAATGCAAAGGATATATTTGCACTCTTCAAACAGGATCTGGTCCAAAAGTCAACATTTACCACTCAACCAAGACCACTTAAAACAAAACAATGCATTGTATTCATCTTTGATGATTGTTGGCTGCTTTTGTTGATATTAAACAGGAAATATACTTCAGAAAATGTAATCGTAGTAAATATTTCCTTCTTTTCCAGTTCTGGCTTCTTCTGCACCCTTGATTTACATTGACTTTCAAAGCTTTACACTCTAGAAGTTCTTCCCTAAACCACTTTACCATTCTTTCTATTTTTAAAATGCTTCTTAAAACCCACCGTTAGCACTAAACGTTTCATTATCTGCCTGCCATTTCCTCAATTGTCAACCTCCCTGTTACCACACTGAATAAATGCACTGACACTGTGTGGAATGAAATGCACACACAATTCTGCTAATTTCTTACCTGCTGCCCTAATTGCCGTGCACAGATGGGGCAGGGGTCTGGATTAACACTGCCCATCAATGGATCCTGAGACTGAAATAAAACAAAGGATAGCTTTCAGAAGCAATTATTAAATTTTACTTATTCTCTCCGTGGATGCAAATAGCAGTTGTTGGTGCCAGGACATATCAACTTAGCCAATTACCTTCTTTTCAATGGAGGAACAAAAATTGCAGCAGAATGCCGCCTATAATTTCATGCATGAAATATACCACTATGAATTATTATTTTACGCTTTGGATGAAGGATCAGCTGATTGCTTGATCAGAACTAGCCTATTTGGTTAAATAAAAAGGACATGTGATAGCGAAGCAGTACACACACTCCTGCCTATACCGAGTACAGTTTAGAGATATTGTGCTGAAACAGGCCCTTTGGCCCACCGAGTCTGTGCCGACCAGTGATCACCCCGTACACTAGCACTATCCTAGACACGGGCGACAATTTACAATTTTTACAGAAGCCAATTAACCTGTAAACCTGCACGTCTTTGGAGTGTGGGAGGTAACCGGAGCAAACGGAGAAGCCCACGCAGTCACAGGGAGAACATACAAACTCTGTACAGACAGCACCCGCAGTCAGGATCGAACCCGGGTGTCTGGCGCTATAAGGCAGCCACTCTACTGCTTTTCCACTGTGCTGCCCCAAACCAGAATTTGTCCTGGACCAGCCACATCACAGCTATGGCTGAGAAAGCACACCAATGCTTCTAATTCCTTAGAAGGCTTGCGAAGTTCAGTAGGTCCTCAACAACCCTCACCAACCTCAATAAATGCACCTTAGAAAGCATCTTATCGGGATGCATCACAAATGGGTTTAGGAACAGCTCCATCCAAAACCCCAAGACATTGCAGATTTGTGGACGTAGCCCAGACCATCACACAAAATCAGCCTCCCTTCCATTGAATCCATCTACACTTCACGGTGCCCCAGCAAGGTCGTCAGCATAATCAAGGTCTGGTTTCACTCCGGTCACCCCCTTTTCTCCCCTCTCCCATCCAGCAAGAGGTACAAATGTTTGAAAACATATCCCTCCAATTTCAGGAACAGTCTCTTCCCAGCTGGTATCAGGCAACTGAACAGTCCTCTCATCAGGTAGAGTGCGGTCCTGACCTCCCATCTACCTCATTGGAGACATTTGAACTACCTTTAATTGGACCTTAGTGGACAATGTTATATCTTGCACTAAATGCCGTGCCCTTTGTCCTTTATCTGTGCACTGTGGATGTCTTGGATGGATAGTAAATGTGACAATAATAAAGTAAACTAAACTAAAGGTCTCACTGTTCAACAAATGATGTCATACACCAGTACCATACACCACTAATAAAGATCTAAGAAGTATAAAATAAAAATCTGGAAATATATTATATTGAATAATGTACAAAATTGCTGCTTTACAGTTAGAACTTTGACAGTTCTAACGTTCCCAGCATCTGCAATGGACTGGACTGGCGCCTTCACAGTCCAGAATAGAAAGAGCAGTTGATTCAAGGTGGGTCATTGTTTTCAGATGGATTGTCTGCCGTTAAAATTCTTCTCAGTTGGGCCTACTTAAGCTCCAGAATGCTGAATTTCCATTCTTGCAATGAGCCAAAAACAATGGAACACTAAAGAAATGGGCCAAAAACAATGGAACACTAAAGAAAAAAGTGTGAAGAAACTTCAGCTACTGCAGACTGGTGGAAGCCCCAAGAGGCAGCAGGATTCCACTGACCAAGTTCCTGATTCCTACACTGTATGGCGGCCTATATATTTCTGGGGTGAATAGTTGATCTCAAAATGTCAATGACCCCGTTCCAGAATTTATAATGCAGTTGTGGTAGAACCAAAGCTACTGCGGGATGCACCTCTCACCTTCTCCAAATTTGTGAGGTACAGGACTTGACCAAGCTTCTTCTGCAATTGTGACGTGGCAACAGCTTTGTCATTTACGAGCTTCATTTGATTTTGTTCTACCTGCAAACAAAAACACAACGGTGGCTTTCATAAACAAGTTATATCTCTCTTGGATAAATTAATATACACCAGATATGTATTGTATTATATTCTATACACACGTTTATTACTTTTACATAACTGAAGGATGCACAATTTAATGGTCCTGGAGAGTGTTGTTGAATTGAGAGATCCAGGGGTACAAATACACAGTCCTCTGAATGTGGCAACACATGGTGGTGATGAAGGTATATACCATGCTTGCCTTCAATCAGTCGTGGAATTGAGTACAAGAGTTGGGAAGACATGGTGTATCTGTACATATTTTTGGTTCTCTTCACTTGCTGCACTTGGAGTACTGTGTGCTGTTCTAGTCGTCATATTACAGGGCATTTAATACAAAATATTGGCTCGGACTGTTTTTGTTGAAGCAGAAGAGGTTGAGAGGTGACCTTATAGAGACTTATGAGCACCATAAATAGAGTAGATTTTTCCCAGGGAAAGGGAGTCTAAAACTAGACAGCATAGGTTTAAGGTGAGTGGGGAAAGATTTAAAGGGGAACCAAGGGGCAATTTTTTCACAGAGAGGGTGGTGGGTCTATCTAACAAGCTGCCAGAGGAGGTAGAGACAGGTACAATTACAACTTTAAAAACATTTGGACATGTACAGAGATAAGAAAGGTTTAGATGAATATGGGCCAAATGCAGCAAATGGCATTAGCTTAGACAGGCATCCTGTTCAGCAAGGATGAGTTAAACTAAACAACCCGTTTTGTGTTGTAGAACTCTACAACACCACCATTACACAGTAACTTAGAGTAACTGTTCCTGAGCCTGGCTCCATTGTATGTAGCAAAGTAAGGAATCGCTTGTTTTCAAATCCGTTTTATCACCTCACACACTCTGTAATAATTTTCAGAGAACTTTTGAATTCCAAATTCAGGTTAGATTCAGATCCATTTATTGTCATATACACTGTAGCAAATCTGTAGACGTTTTGAGTGAAACCTCGTGGACATGTCTAACCTTCTCAGACACCTAAGAAAGTAAATACACTGATGCGCTTTCTTTATCACCACATTGGTGTGAGGGGACCAGGTTAGGCTGCTGGTGATATGGATGCATAAGTACCTGAAGTTGTTGACCATCTCTGCAGAAGTTCTGATGATGAGGACAGGGTTGTGTTCAACCCCTGGCTTCCTTAGGTCAACAACAAACTCTTTCATCTTCTGATGTTAATGGGTAGGCTGGTGTTCTGGTGCATGACACAAGGTTCCCGATCTCTCTCCTGTACTTTGTCTCATCATTGTTGTTCATCTCGCTGAAGACAGACACAAAAAGCTGGAGTAACTCAGCGGGCCAGGCAACAACTCTGGAGAGAAAGAATGGGTGACGTTTCGGGTCGAAACTCTTCTTCAGACTGGTTAGGGATAAGGGGCCACTTTTCCCTTATCCTTAACCATCCTTCTCCAGAGATGCTGCCTGTCCCGCTGAATTACTCCAGCTTTTTGTGTCTATCTTCGGTTTAAACCAGCGTCTGCAGTTCCCTATTACACGTTATTCATCTGGCCATCAGCAAACTTAAAGATCATGTTTCCGCTGTACTGGGCCACACAGTCATGGATATACTGGGAGCAGAGTAAACTACCGAGCACACAATCCTGAGCTACACCAGTGTTGAGAGTCAGGGTGGAGGAACTAGTAAGTCTAATTCTAACCAAAAGGAATTCCAGAAGCGTGTGGAAAATGGAGGCCCCAAGGCCAAGGCTTTCCTTACTCCTTAGACTTTCCTGATGGCCTTCAAACTTTTTCTATCCGTGGTCAAAGCTCCAGAATTCTATCCCTAAACTTCTGGAATTAAAAACATGCTAAAAAGGCTCAAAATTATTAAATCACAAAGAGAATTTTAAATGTACCCAATGCTGAGGGACACCCAGTGAAGAACTCTTATTACCAAGTGTTTCTGATTCCCTTCAATTACTAGACACGCTTTCCAATCGGCAGGCATCTTATCAGAAATACCCGCCACATACATGCATTGATATTAACACAGGAATCAGGTCATGAAAACGTTTGGGAACAGATGCAAATCATAGCATCTACCACTGAGCGTTAGACAACAAGAAACAATTCTTGGAGATAATGTAAATAGGTAGGGACATTGAAACGGCTGGCAACTGTGTGGCCAGGTTCAGCTCCAACTCTATAATCAAGTTTGCTGATGACGCTGTGGTGGTGGGCCTGATCTCCGATAACAATGAGAAGGCCTACCAGGAGGAGGTGGCTGATCTGGCACTCTGGTGTCAGGACAACAGCCTTGAATGTCATAAAAACTAAGGAGCTGATTGTGGACTTTAGAAGGGCACAACATCCGAGGACGTATACGCCACTGGAGATAAATGGGGCTACTGTGGACAGGGTAAGCTGCTTTAAATATACCTGGGTGTCCACACCACAGAGGATCTGACATGGACATCACACACTGCCGCACTGGTGAGTAAGGCAAGGCCTTTACCACCTCAGGCAGCTGAGGAAATTCAGAGTCTCTCTGAGGATCCTTCTGTGGAGGGAGATGGATAGGCGACGATTCAGGTCACGAAAAATACATAAAATGGTGGAGTAACAGGTCAGGCAGCATCCCTGGAGAACATGGATAGGTAACATTTCGGGTCATGACCTTTTTTCAGACTGAATTGTACTGTATTTTCTGCATCAAATTAATAGCACAGGTACAGACCTTTCTATCCAACAGACCTAAGCCGCTGTCCACGTTTCTTCCATTCCTATTTCATCTAACTCTGACATCTTTTTTGATTCGCTTCTCCTTTAAGTACTTATCTACAGATATTACTATGTATTTATGAATATGAATGGAAGTTTCTTCTTTTCATTTCGCATAATTCCTCCAGCACTGGTTGAACCTGCAACACAACTTTGCCTGTAGTATTTTGATCTTCATACCTCATGTGGTTCAATAATATGAAGAAGAGGAAGACTTGGTTTGGGATCATCTGGAAGACGCAGTTGAAAGCGTTCAGTTGCCATGGCTAGTTCATCAATAGCAGAAACACGATCACGCAGTGTCATCCAGTATTCATGCAACAACTACAATAGAAAGGAAGCATTTAAGGGACCTGTCTTGGGAAAAACATCTATCTTCAATTGAATGACATCAGTTACCTGGATTATCTCCCTTTATTA
Organism: Leucoraja erinaceus; assembly: GCF_028641065.1. Lineage (NCBI taxonomy): Eukaryota > Metazoa > Chordata > Chondrichthyes > Rajiformes > Rajidae > Leucoraja > Leucoraja erinaceus. The sequence goes on from NC_073381.1 coordinate 16,524,615, forward strand.
ACCATACATATTTATATTGTCTTAACACTCGCACACAGACCTGTACGACAGAATCATTAAATATTACACTCCAGAAAAGATTCAACCCAGTTTTTATCAAAATAGTTTTTCAAATGTCTAGTTCTTCTTTCACTACATGCCTTAAAATATATATTTTCTATTTTTTTTTAATCCATTTCTCATTACAGATTCTAAGTCTGATCCATTAATTATAGTACACCACTCCATACAAGTCCCTCCCCAGATTAAGGCAGGGTTCCGTTCCTGAGACCTGTTCATTTGCAATTAAATGGTTCGCAATCAAAAAAATAGCTACGATCTGAATTCCAACGCAATGGAAGGTGCCAACTTTTATTTGTTGACCTCTTTCTATTTCTTAAATGAAAGATAGAAACATAGAAACATAGAAATTAGGTGCAGGAGTAGGCCATTCAGCCCTTCGAGCCTGCACCGCCATTCAATATGATCATGGCTGATCATCCAACTCAGTATCCCGTACCTGCCTTCTCTCCATACCCTCTGATCCCCTTAGCCACATCTAACTCCCTCTTAAATATAGTCAATGAACTGGCCTCGACTACCCTCTGTGGCAGAGAGTTCCAGAGATTCACCACTCTCTGTGTGAAAAAAGTTCTTCTCATCTCGGTTTTAAAGGATTTCCACATTATCCTTATGCTGTGACCCTTTGTCCTGGACTTCCCCAACATCGGGAGCAATCTTCCTGCATCTAAGTTGTTTGCTGTTTGTTTGTCGATTACGTTTACACTTGATTAGTTTGCTGTTTTTGTGTAAATATGTGCTATTAGAACCATGTGTGGGAGATCTGCTATGTTGTTAGCCAGGGCAATTATGTGAAGAGTTCTACGAGCCACAAAAAAGACCCGAGCAGTGGAGAGTTGTAAGCGATCTGCTATGTTGTATCCTGATGAATTACGAAGTGTAATGCAGAGAAATGACTGCGCAGAGGACTAAATCTTCAGCCCCTGATGCTGGTGCTCTCTCCAATAAAGACGTTTATTTCACACTCCTCCCAACAGATTTCTATCCCATTCCCTTTCATATCAAGTATTAGTCTCAATACGCACGTTGGGTGAAGAATTACATTGTAGAACTACATAATAGCCCCAAGCTTAATAACTTTCCTCTTTTCTTTGTCTTTGCTCCTTCCAATTTACAAGCTGCTGACCTCTCATGCTAAGTCCCTCATTCCATTCTCCATGTCTTCCTGAACCCTCCCACTAATATTTTTGATAATGGTGAGATTACCCCCTCCTCTCATTATCCTTGCAGCCAAAGATGGGAGGTATGTCATAGTCTCCTGGGAGATATATTCTACCCCACTTACTATGGTAAATATTTATGCTCCTAACTTTGCCAACCCACAATTTTTAAATAACATTTTGAATATAATTTCAGACTCCACCCAGCAAAACCTGATAATTGGGGGAGATTTCAATTGCGTTTTGGATCAATATCTGGATAAATCCGCTCAACAAACGAGATATAATACAAAATCAAAATCCAGTGAACTCTTAAATACGTACATAAGAATCACAAATATAACAGACGTATGGAGGATTGCAAACCCATCCGGAAGAGAATACTCCTTTTACACATCAGTACATAAAATCTATACACATCAGTATTGACTATTTTATAGGGATATATGAACACTCTTGTCAGGAAATTTAGTGCCATGACTATCATATAACCCATGCCCCTTTTCAAGAAACTGTTGGCTATTCTGATGTAGCTCTGAGCCTGGATACTATTCGAGTCACCTCCACCCCCACTGCGGACATTGGACTTTAACCGAAACTGGAGCACTAAACTGCTGAGAACTATATTCTGCACTCTGTATTTTTCCCTGTGCTCTACCTATTGTACTTGAGTTTGACTTGTTTGTATTTATGTGGAGTATTATCTGATTGGATAGCATGCAAGACAAATTTTTTCACTACACCTCAGTCCACATGATAATAATGAAACTAAACCTGAGCATTCCTGGACAAGGAGTAACAATGTCAATGCAGATTTTATGTTCCAAATTCCTTCAGAGACACTACAATAAAAAAATCTAACTGTTTGTATTTCTCCAAAAACTGCAGCACCCACAAAAATCCTGAAAAATTGAGTTACTTCTTACTATTTCTGATTATTTCCATTAATGAATATGTGAAATAGAGCCAGTTTATTCGAGATATTAGGAACTCCTATACTCTGGTATACCTTGTATTCCTTTTTCCAAGCTTCAAGCAGTTCCATGAAATAGTTCCCTTCTTCAATTAGCAGGATATCAAAACGGTGTGCCTTCCCAAAGACTAGGATAGTTTTCAAGGCTCGTTCAGTCTCACTCGCAGCCCACAGTCCCCGACTCGTGGTAGGTAAATGGTCATCTATCAGGCCTTCCTCCTCTTCAATCATCTCTTCAAAGATTACCTTCTGGCCTTTAACGCTGGAGAATACAGATCAAGATTTAGTTCTCCCCAATATAACATAATTTCTCTATCTCCAATGGGTGTTTGTGTAATGAATAGAGTTGTGAAATGCGCATTATGGATTCCAAGTCCATTCCCTACACTGATGTGTTGCACGTGCTTAAGTCAAGGCATAAGATTGTAGAACCACTTATGAATGTCAAGTATGCAAAGGATGAAGGGTGCACTTCAACCAATTAAAGCAAGGCAGTGTGGAAAATTTAACCAAACTTAAACAAAGCAAGAATTTGAAACAGAAGGGAAAAGAAAATCAGTATGTGGCATCACAATGAAGGCAAGATGGAAATGGCTGCTGGATTCTTAAAGGAGTTTGTTCAAAATTACAATCTCTGTTATAAAATTTAATAACTTGAAACCATATAACTATATTACATTACATAAGAATTAAAAATTATATTTAGCCAATTAAAGAACAATCATTAATTAAATAAATAAGATAGGCTGGGCAGATGCTAATGAGCTGTGGCTTAGACTGTGGGAGCTGATGGAAATCACCATGATCCATGGCAGCCTCATCTGCAAGAAGTGCCTGAGGTACCCGAGTTGATGAAGTGGTGTCTGAATTATGGACATTGCGATCTATCAGGTTAGATACTTTAGTCCATGAGACAGTCATATGCTTTTGGTTAATCACTGCAGAACTAGTCAGTGGATAAGAACAAGAGGTCGCAACTCCAAGTAGAGTGTGAACAAGGAATAAGTTACCGTGCCCTCCATAATGTTTGGGACAAAGACCCATCACTTATCAATTTCCGTCTGTAGTCCACAATTTATGATTTGTAATAGAAAAAAAAAAATCATATGTGGTTGAAGTGCACATTGTCCGATTTTAATAAAGGCCATTTTTATACATTTTGGTATCACCATGTAGAAATTACAGCAGTGTTTATATGTAGCCCCCCCATTTCAGGGCACCATAATGTTTGGGACACAGCAATGTCATGTAAATGAAAGTAGTCATGTTTAGTATTTTGTTGCATATCCTTTGCATGCAATAACTGCTTGATGCCTGCGATTCATGGACATCACCAGTTGATGCTCTGCCAAGCCTGTATGCAGCCATATTTAGCTTCTGCTTGTTTTGGGGACTAGTCCCATTCAGTTTTCTCTTCAGCATATAAAAGGCATGCTGAACTGGGTTCAGATCGGGTGATTGTCTTGGCCACTCAAGAATTGACCATTATTTAGCTTTGAAAAACTCATTTGTTGCTTTAGCAGTATGTTTGGGTGGGTGGGTAGGTGGGTAGGTGGGTAGGTAGATAGGTAGATAGATAGGTAGATAGATAGGTAGATAGATAGGTAGATAGATAGGTAGATAGGTAGATAGATATTACTTTATTAATCCCCTTATTCAGGGGAAATTCAGATGTCCTTGCAGCACACTAATAAAAATACAACATAGCATTCAAGAAGTTTAACATTAAAACATAAAAACATCCCCCCACAATGGTTCCCACTGTGGGGGAAGGCACAAAGTCCAGTCCCCATCCTCTTGTCCACCCAGAGTCGGGCCTATTGAGGCCTCCACAGTCGCCATTACGGGGCCCGATGTTCCCGGCCGTTCTCGCTGGATGATGGTACTCCGGCGTCGGGAGAACCCTCAGCGGCTTGGGGTGCCAGGAACGGCCGCCTTCTTACCGGACACCGCGGCTTCCAAGCCAACAGACCGCGCTGGACAGAGCTTCACACAGATCACACACTGGCGATCTCGGCGAGAGATCCCAGGCTCCGGGATGTAAAGTTCAGCGCCACAGCAGGCCGCTCCACAGAACCGCGGCTCCACGATGTTTTTATCGGCGGTCCCAGCATACTGGAGTTCCAGCGCGGCGACCCAGGCAAGGCATCGCCCGCTCCGCGATAGCGCTCCAGCGCTGTGCTGCTGCCAAAGCCGATGTTCTGGCCAGGTCCCCTCAGGAAACGTCGCTCCAGGACCCAAGCTGGTAGGCCGCGAGGACAGGTCGAAGGTGCTGCTCGGAGGAAGGCAGCCTCTCCAACCAGGTAGGGACTTGAAAAAGCAGTTTCCCCCTTCCCCCCACCATCCCCCCACACATAAAAAGATTAGACCCCCCCGACTACACACTTTAACGAACTAAAAATAATAAAAAAAGAAGTGAAAAAAACGGACAGCTGCAGGACTGGCAGCCGTACAGGACAGCGCCCCCACCGATAGGATGTGTCTATACACTTCAGAATTCATTATGCTACTACCATCAGCAGTTGTATCATCAATGAAGATAAGTGAGCCAGTACCTTCAGCAGCCATACATGCCCAGGCCATAACACCCCCATCACCATGTTTCAGATGAGATGAGGTGGTATGCTTTGGATCTTGGGCAGTTCCTTCTCTCCTCCATACTTTGCTCTTGCCATCACTCTGATATAAGTTAAACTTTGTCTCATCTGTCCACAAGACTTTTTTCCAGAACTGTGGTTGCTCTTTTAAGTACTTCTTGGCAAACTGTAACCTGGCCATCCTATTTTTGCGGCTAACCAGTGGTTTGCATCTTGCAGTGTAGCCTCTGTATTTATGTTCATGAAGTCTTCTGCGGACAGTGGTCATTGACAAATCCACACATGACTCCTGAAGAGTGTTACTGATCTGTCAGACAGGTGTTTGGGAATTTTTCTTTATTATAGAGAGAATTCTTCTGTCATCAGCTGTGGAGGTCTTCCTTGACCTGATAGTCCATTTGCGATTAGTAAGCCCACCAGTGCTCACTTTCTTCTTAATGATGTTCCAAGCAGTTGATTTTGGTAAGCCTAAGGTTTGGCTGATGTCTCTTACAGTTTTAATCTTGTTTCTCCTCAGTCTCACAATGGCTTCTTTGACATTCATTGGCACGACTTGTGGCCCTCATGTTGATAAACAAAAATAAAGGTTTCCAAAGGTGATGGGAAGACGGGAGGAAAGACTAGGTGCTGAGAGCTCTCTTATATTTGCATTAAGGAGGCAATTAAACACACCTCAGCAATTACAAATGCCTGTGAAGCTATGTGTCCCAAACATAATGGTGCCTTGAAATGGGGGGGGGCCATGTATAAACACAGTTGTAATTTCTACATGGTGAAACCAAAATGTATAAAATTACCCTTTAATAAAATCTGACAATGTGCACTTTAACCACATGTGATTTTTTTTTTCCCATTACAATCAAATCTATTGTGGTCTACCCTATGCATCATTGAACAGGACCTGCTGTATTGAACCCCCAAAGATGAGCAAAAACCTTGAAAAATATATTATTTTAATAAAATACTTGCCTGTGCGAAAAAAGATTGGATTCGTAATCTGTAAATAGTTCATCTGCCTTACAAAATTGGCAACTACAAAATAAATGAGAGATTCATTAGTATTTCATTCCAGAGGTTGATAATCACACAACATTCAATCGGCCATGGTTGAATGGCAGAGTAGACTTGATGGGCCGAATGGCCTAATTCTGTTCCTATCACTTACGTTCTTATGAACGTGAATAACAATCGCACTAGAAAACATGTATTTACTCTGGATAAGCCAGAATGCTTTGAGACATTATCAGCACTGTCTCAAAAATAAATTGCCAAAGGTGGGGGTATTAAATTTGGGAATGATCAGGAAGACAGGGTTAGAGCAACATATTTGCCGTGGAAGATTACAGAAATGGAAAACACCAAAACCATGAAAGCTTTTGAAAATTTTATAAACTAGCATAGCTTAATTAGAAGCCAATACAAATCAGTTAGCCTATTTGGTGATGGGTGAATATAGGTGGTGTACATTTGTATCAGACATCAGAGTCCACATGACTTCAAGTTTATAATGAGAATGAGGTGCGCTAACCAAGGATATGTTGGAGTAGTGAAGTCTAAAGAGTAACAATGGCTTGAATGACGCCTTCACACCAAAAGAGCTAAATCAGGGGTTGAATAGAGTAACATTATAGACGTGGACACAAAAAGCTGGAGTAACTCAGCAGGACAGACAGCATCTCTGAAGAGAAGGAATGGGTGACGTTTTGGGTCGAGACTCTTCTTCAGACGGGTTAGGGATAAGGGAAACGAGAGATATAGATGGTGATATGGACAGATCAAGAACAATGAATGAATGATATGCAAAAAAGTAATAATGGTAAAGAAACAGGCCATTGTAAGCTGTTTGTAGGGTGCAAATGAGAAGCTAGTGTGACTTGGGTGGGGGAGGGATAGAGAGAGAGAGAGAGAGAGAGAGAGAGAGAGAGAGAGAGAGAGAGAGAGAGAGAGAGGGAAATGCCGGGGCTACCTCAAGTGAGAGAAATCAATATTCATACCACTGGGCTGTAAACTGCCCAAGCGAAATATGAGATGCTGTTCCTCCAATTTGCGTTTAGCCTCACTCCCACAATAGAGGAGACCAAGGCCAGAAAGGTCTGTGTAGGAATGCGAAGGAGAAATAAAGTATCCAGCAACTGGAAGATCAAGTTGGTTACTCCAGTCCGCTGAGTTATTTCTGTGTCTATCTTCGGTTTAAACCACATCTGCAATTCGTTCTTGCACATTAGAGAGGTAGTTGCTCATTGATCAAAATTTGTGATGGAGACTGACGGCAATGCCTTCAATCTATTCAAAATTTGGTTAGAATTTCTGATCTTCCAGTGCACATACATTCTGGCAGACTAGTGGTCATTAGAGGATGTGCTGATAGAGAGCAGGTTGCCATCATTGTGCATGTGAAAAAATTGTACCACGGGGTAACTAAGAAATAGGAGGGTGCCAAGGATCAATTATTGGAGTAACAGTGAAGGAAGATTATGAATGGTTCGGAAGGAACTGTAGATGCTGATTTACACCACTAAATGCTGGAGTAACTCAGCGGGACAGGCTGCATCTCTGATAGAAGAAATGGATGACGTTTTGGATCTCGACTATCCAGAGATGCTGCCTGTCCCACTGATTTACTCCAGCATTTTGTGTCTATCATTATGAATGGTTCTATGGCTTTGAATGAATATTTGAGAATTAAGGCCAGACTAGTTTAACTCCGATGGACGATGATAGACTCATGTTGAAGAGTAAACGAGAATGGCTTGGTCAATAATACTCTGGAGAGTTTGAGAATGGTGATCCAGGATAAACATCAGTTTGAAGAAGGGCCTTGACCCGAATCGTGACCCATTCCTTCACTCCAGAGATGCTATCTGTCCCACTGAGTTACTCTAGCATTTTGTGTCTATCTTCGGTGTAAACCAGCATCTGCAGCTCCTTCTAATTCACAAATTACCTTTCCCACAGTCAAACTGGACATTAATAACTTGGATCACAGCTGTTTTTCTGGTTTTGTTGGTACATAAACGTGGCGGGACCTGAAGCTCGGGGAGAGATGTGCAAAAGTTTGAGATGCTAGAATGTGTTCAAGGTCTTTGTTAAGAAAAGGAAGGCCAGAAATGGTGTAGAAACAAGAGGAACTGCAGATACTGAAATACAATAAAAGCCACAAAGTGCTGGAGTAACTCAGCAGTTTAACCTTAACCCCAATAGAAAACGATTAGGAATTTGATGGTTAGACACCTGGAAAATGGTGTTTAGGTAGCAAAAAGGGAAAGAAAATTATTAACTGCATCGGCTAGCAATAATCATTACTCTAAACAAATCTTACTCTGCATGTATGTAGAATTATACAAAGCTCCCAGGTGAGTGTAGCACATAAAAGGAACAATTAATGATAAGAGAAAAAACATGGTAGTGCATTTCCTGTTGACACATAGGCAACTGAGGCGATATCCAACATAGAATGATACCCACTTGTTCAAGGGAAATCGGACAGGACGAAGATGGCACATTGTGGTAATCCGAATATCTTCTTGAGATGGAGGGCCTACCAGATTCTTAACTGCGTCGTGCACCTTCTTTTGGGATTTCTTCAACTCGTCAATTTGCACTGCCAGTAAAAATTGAAGCCCTCTGCAGTCCCGGAATCTGGATGGCAAAGTTAATTGTTGACAGCATTTTTCAATATACCTTTAGGTGATTGATGGCTAATCAGATCAGAGATTAAGCTACACATGATTAAAGTTGTACAGCACAGAAATAATCCCTTTCGTATTAATCAAAGAAAATGTCTACTAAGCAGCAGTGAGTGAAGCTTAGTTAACAAAGTTCAAATATAGCAGATGTGTATACCATTTATAAATAGTAAATGAGTGGTTGCATTCAATAGTTATGTTACATTTAGAGAAGTTTAACAGAACATACGAATCATAGAGATCTAATCATTACTGAAGTTTCAGGATATCATCTAGATAGATTTTAGTATATTACTACTTTTATACATTTTAATTAATTAATTAATTATTATATTATATTAATTCAGTTTGAATGGAATAATTTGCAAAGTTTCACCATGGTTACCAATAAACACTAAATAACATATATATATATAACATATAACAATTACAGCATGGAAACAGGCCATCTCGACTCTTCTAGTCCGTGCCGAACACGTATTCTCCCCTAGTCCCATATACCTGCGCTCAGACCATAACCCTCCATTCCTTTCCCGTCCATATAACTATCCAATTTATTTTTAAATGATAAAAACGAACCTGCCTCCCCCACCTTCACTGGAAGCTCATTCCACACAGCCACCACTCTCTGAGTAAAGAAGTTCCCCCTCAGCTGCTATGATTAATGTGTCAAACTGGTTGCAGTTTTCTGATCTACATCTTAATGTGTCAAAGACTGTCTGTATGTTTTTCTCCAAAAAGGCAAGTACTGATGGAGATCCTGATGTGTTTGTACATGGAACAAAACTTAAAATTGTACATGAGTTTAAATATTTAGGAATCGTGATCGATTCACAGCTCTGTTTCAAACAACAGGTGAAAAGAACAGTAAATTAATTAAATTTAATTTGTCCAATTTTAGATATATTAGAAATAATTTAACTATTGATTCAGCCAAACTATATTTTAATGCAATGATTGTGCCATACATGACCTACTGTATAACAACTTGGTCACTGGCATGTAAGTCCACACTAAAGCCTGTTGAAATTGCTTATAAACAAGCCCTAAAAACTCTAGACAAAAAGCCCAGAATGTACCATCACTGTAGCATCCTGAAGAAATTTGATCTGCTGAGCTGGGAAAACGTAATCAAATATTCAGACTTGATTTTGGTTTACAAAATCTTCCGTGGACTAGCCCCACCTCCGTTAAAGGACTTCATAAAGAAAAACACAAATAGTTCGACAAGAGCAGCCTCCAGGGGTGATTGTATAGTCCCGTTTATTAAAAGTGTCTTTGGGCAGTCAGTATTTTCATATCGAGCGTCGCAGACCTGGAACGCGATACCATGCGTCATACGGGATCTGCCAACCCTTACCTCATTTACCAAACATCTAAAAACATGGTTACTGCAAAATCAAAACTGCAATCATAATCTACCTTAAAATTATCCTATGGTACTTTTTTATTGTTACTTTTTTACTTTATTGTTTGTTTTGTTTTGTTTTTGATTTTTGTTTTGTCTCTTCTCTTATTGATTGATTGTGTTGTGATGTGTTTACCTTGTTTACCAGAGGGACTAAAGATGGAAATTAGCTACTGGCTACAATCTTGCGTATTACATGTAAATGTTTATTAATATGCACTGTCCCCTAAAAGCTTATCCACGTCAACTCTGTCTATCCCTCTCATCATTTTAAAGACCTCTATCAAGTCCCCCCTTAACCTAAATGAGAATAGGTTTGGAAATTGAGATAGTGGAGATTGAGTGTTACATTACAGACATGGCTGCAAGAGGGCCATGGGAACTGAATATTCAAGGGTATACCTCCTATGGAAAAGACAGACAGGTAGGCAGAGGGGGTGGGGTAGATCTGTTGGTGAGGAATGAAATTCAGTCCCTTGCAAGGGGTGACATTGAAACAGGGGATGTAGAGTCAGTATGGATAGAACTAAGGAATTGTAAGGGTAAAAAGACTCTAAGGGACTTATCTACAGGTCCCCAAACAATAGTCTGGATATAAGGTGCAAGTTGAATCAGGAGTTAAAATTGGCATGTAGTAAAGGTAATGCTATGGTTGTTATGGGAGATTTCAATATGCAGGTAGACTGGGAAAATGAGGTTGGTGCTAGACCTCAAGAAAGGGAGTTTGTGGAGTGTCTCTGTGATGAATTCTTAGGAGCCTACCAGGGAGAAGGCAATTCTGGATTTAGTGTTATGTAATGAACCGGATTTGATAAAGGAACTAGAAGTTAATGAGCCATTAAGAGGTAGTGACCATAATATGGTCAAGTTTAATCTAAAAATGGAGAGGGAGAAGGGTAAATCGGAGGTGTCAGTGTTACAGTTGAATAAAGGGGACTATGGGGCCATGAGGGAGGAGCTGGCCAAAGTTGACTGGAAAGATACACTAGCAGGGATGACAGTGGAACAACAATGGCAGGTATTTCTGGGAATAATACAGAAGGTGCAGGATCAGTTCATTCCAAAGAGGAAGAAAGATTCCAAAGGGAGTAAGAGGCGACCTTGGCTGACAAATGGACGTCAGGGACAGTACAAAAATAAAATATAAGAAGTACAATATAGCAAAGATGAGCGGGCAGCAACAGGATTGGGTAATGTTTAAAGAGCAACAGAAGATAAGTAAAAAGGTAATATGGGGAGAAAAGATGAGGTACGAAGGTAAGCTAGCCAAGCATATAAAGGAGGATAGTAAAAGCTTCTGAAGAGAAAAAAAATAGTTAAGACCAAAGTTGGACCCTTGAAGACTGAAATAAGTGGATTTATTATGGGGAACAAGGAAATGTCAGATGTTGAACAGGTACTTTGGATCCGTCTTCACTGAGGAGGACACAAATAATCTTCCTGATATATTAGTGGCCAGAGAATCTGGGGTGAGGAAGGAACTGAAGGAAATCCACATTAAGCAGGAAATGGTGTTGGGTAGACTGATGGGACTGAAGGCTGATAAATCCCCAGAGCCTGATGGTCTGCATACCAGGGTACTTAAGGAAGTGGTTCTAGAAATCGTGGACGCATTGGTGATAATTTTCCAATGTAGGTAGAAAAAGAGAAGAGGCCCTGAAAGGAGAATTTAGGGAGTTAGGAGGAGAGTTAAAGAGAAGGACCGGAAAGGGAACAATTTTCGGGATTACTGCCTGTGCCACGCGACAGTGAGAGTAGGAATGGAGTGAGGTGGAGGATAAATGAGTGGCTGAAGGACTGGTGCAGAGGGCAGGGATTCAAGTTTCTGGATCATTGGGACCTCTTTTGTGGAAGGTGCGACCTGTACAAAAAGGATGGGTTGCACTTGAACCCGAGGGGGACCAATATCCTGGCGGGGAGATTTGCAAAGGCTACTGCGGAGACTTTAAACTAGAACGGTTGGGGGGAGGGACTCAAATAGAGAAAGCTAGTAGACAGTGTGTGAGGCAGGAAGCAGAGAAGGGAAGCACTCAGACACAACATGTAGGGGGGAAAGAAGAAAACAATAATAAACAGAGAATAAGAGGTGGTGGGGTTCTTAAATGTGTGAGCAGAGAGACAGAGGGGTGTAAAATGGGGGTGGAAGCAATAGGTAGCAAGGTGAAAAGTAAAAGTGGCAGGCAGACAAATCCAGGGCAAAAATCAAAAAGGGCCACTTTTCAACATAATTGTATAAGGGGTAAGAGTGTTGTAAAAACAAGCCTGAAGGCTTTGTGTCTCAATGCAAGGAGCATTCGTAATAAGGTGGATGAGTTGAATGTGCAGATAGCTATTAATGATTATGATATAGTTGGGATCACGGAGACATGGCTCCATGGTGACCAAGGCTGGGAGCTGAACATCCAGGGATATTCAATATTCAGGAGGGATAGACAGAAAGGAAAAGGAGGTGGGGTAGCGTTGCTGGTTAGAGAGGAGATTAACGCAATGGAAAGGAAGGACATTAGCTTGGAGGATGTGGAATCGATATGGGTAGAGCTGCGAAACACTAAGGGGCAGAAAACGCTAGTGGGTGTTGTGTACAGGCCACCTAACAGTAGTAGTGAAGTTGGGGATGGCATCAAACAGGAAATTAGAAATGCGTGCAACAAAGGTAAAACAGTTATAATGGGCGACTTTAATCTACATATAGATTGGGTGAATCAAATTGTCAGGGGTGCTGAGGAAGAGGATTTCTTGGAATGTATGCGGGATAGTTTTCTAAACCAAGATGTAGAGGAACCAACGAGAGAGCGGGCTATTCTAGACTGGGTATTGAGTAATGAGGAAGGGTTAGTTAGCAGTCTTCTTGTACGTGGCCCCTTGGGCAAGAGTGACCATAATATGGTTGAGTTCTTCATTGGGATGGAGAGTGACATTGTTAATTCAGAAACAATGGTTCTGAACTTAAAGAACGGTAACTTTGAGGGTATGAGATGTGAATTGGCCAAGATTGACTGGCAATTAATTCTTAAAGGTTTGAGGGTGGATATGCAATGGAAGGCATTTAAAGACTGCATGGATGAACTACAACAATTGTTCATCCCAGTTTGGCAAAAGAATAAATCAGGGAAGGTAGTGCATCCGTGGATAACAAGGGAAATCAGGGATAGTATCAAAGCAAAAAATGAAGCGTACAAATTAGCCAGAAAAAGCAGCCTACCAGAGGACTGGAAGAAATTCAGAGACCAGCAGAGGATGACAAAGGAAAGGGAAAATAGATTACGAAAGAAAACTGGCAGGGAACATAAAAACTGACTGCAAATGATTTTATAGATATGTGAAGAGAAAGAGATTAGTTAAAATAAATGTAGGTCCCTTGCAAATGTAGGTCAGAAACAGGTGAATTGATCATGGGAAACAAGGATATGGCGGACCAATTGAATAACTACTTTGGTTACGTCTTCACTAAGGAAGACATAAATAATTTGCTGGAAATAGCAGGGGACCGCGGGTCAAAGGAGATGGAGGAACTGAGTGAAATCCAGGTTAGCCGGGAAGTGGTGTTAGGTAAATTGAATGGATTAAAGGCCGATAAATCCCCAGAGCCAGATAGGCTGCATCCCAGAGTACTTAAGGAAGTAGCTCCAGAAATAGTGGATGTATTAGTGATAATTTTTCAAAACTCTTTAGATTCTGGAGTAGTTCCTGAGGATTGGAGGGTAGCTAATGTAACCCCACTTTTTAAAAAGGGAGAGAGAGAGAAAACGGGGAATTACAGACCAGTTAGTCTAACATCGGTAGTAGGGAAACTGCTAGTCAGTTATTAAAGATGGGATAGCAGCACATTTGGAAAGTGGTGAAATCATTGGACAAAGTCAGCATGGATTTACGAAAGGTAAATCATGTCTGACGAATCTTATAGAATTTTTCGAGGATGTAACTAGTGGATAGGGGAGAACCAGTGGATATGTTATATCTGGACTTTCAGAAGGCTTTCGACAAGGTCCCACATAAGGGATTAGTATATAAACCTAAAGCACACGGTATTGGGGGTTCAGTATTGATGTAGATAGAGAACTGGCTGGCAAACAGGAAGCAAAGAGTAGGAGTAAACGGGACATTTTCAGAATGGCAGGCAGTGACTAGTGGGGTACCGCAAGGCTCAGTGCTGGGACCCCAGCTATTCACAATATATGTTAATGATTTAGACGAGAGAATTGAATGCAACATCTCCAAGTTTGCGGATGACACTAAGCTGGGGAGCAGTGTTAGCTGTGAGGAGGATGCTAGGAGGCTGCAAGGTGACTTGGATAGGCTGGGTGAGTGGGCACATTTTTTTTTTGATTTGATTTGATTCAATTTATTGTCATTGCACTTTTCAGTGCAACAAAATGGTTTAGCCTGCAGTCATAACATAGAATAAATAACAAACACTCAACACAGTTTAAAGTCCCAAAGTCATTGTCTCTTCCCTCCTTGCTCTCCCTCTGTGCTGAGGCAATCCAAGCCTCCGATGTTGTGACCCCACCGGGTGATGGTAAGTAAGTCCCGCGGCTGAATCCGTGTTCCGCAAACGGGCCGGTTCAAACTCCGCGGCCCGGGGCGGTTGAAGCTGCCGAAGCTGCTGCCCTCCAGTCCAGCGGACGCAGCTGTAGTTGCGGGAGATCCGGAAACAGAACTCGAGCTCCCGATGATGTCGTCCACTGGCCCGCGGCCGAGCCTCTGAGGCTCCAAAGTCGGGTCGGAAGTTGGGTCGCCCCGCAACCACAGCCCCAGTCCAAGTCGGCCAGTCTCGCGTTGGTAAGTCCTGGCTCTGCCTCCGCAGCCTCGAGGTCGGTCGCAGTTGGAGTCTACCAGCTCCGCGATAGGCGGACGGCACGGAGACGGGGGATACGGCAAGAAAGGTCGCATCCCCCCCGAAGGAAGAGTCAAAAAACATACCACACCCACCCCCCCACACATACACAACTAAATAAACTGAAATAAACTGTAAAAACAGGACAAGAGAAAACAAAAAACAGAAAAGACAAACGGACTGCAGGCGAGCCGCAGCTGCAAGGCACCGCCACCACTTCCAAATGCATGGCAGATGCAGTATAATGTGGATAAGTGTGAGGTTATCCACTTTGGTGGCAAAAACAGGAAAGCAGATTATTATCTAAATGGTGACCGATTAGGAAAAGGGGAGATGCAACGAGACCTGGGTGTCATGGTACACCAGTCATTGAAAGTAGGTATGCAGGTGCAGCAGGCAGTGAAGAAAGCGAATGGTATGTTAGCATTCATAGCAAAAGGATTTGAGTATCGGAGCAGGGAGGTTCTACTGCAGTTGTACAGGGTCTTGGTGAGACCACACCTGGAGTATTGCGTACAGTTTTGGTCTCCAAATCTGAGAAAGGACATTATTGCCATAGAGGGAGTGCAGAGAAGGTTCACCAGGCTGATTCCTGGGATGTCAGGACTTTCATATGAAGAAAGACTGGATAGACTCGGCTTGTACTCGCTAGAATTTAGGGGATTTAGGGGGGGATCTTATAGAAACCTACAAAATTCTTAAGGCTAGATGCAGGAAGATTGTTCCCGATGTTGGAGAAGTCCAGGACAAGGGGTCAAAGCTTAAGGATAGAGGGGAAATCCTTTAGGACCGAGATCTTTTTTCACACAGAGAGTGGTGAATCTCTGGAACTCTCTGCCACAGAAGGTAGTTGAGGCCAGTTCATTGGCTATATTTAAGAGGGAGTTAGATGTGGCCCTTGTGGCTAAAGGGATCAGGGGGTATGGAGAGAAGGCAGGTACGGGATACTGAGTTGGATGATCAGCCATGATCATATTGAATGGCGGTGCAGACTCGAAGGGCCGAATGGCCTACTCCTGCACCTATTTTCTATGTTTCTATGTTCTATAGATTCAGGATCAGTTCCTGTGGATTGGAGGGTAGCTAATGTTATCCCACTTTTTAAGAAAGGCAGGAGAGAGAAAACAGGGAATTATAAACCAGTTAGCCTGACATTGGTGATGGGGAAGATGCTGGAGGCAATTATAGAAGATGAAATAATGGCATATTTGGATTAGACACTAAAAAAAAAAGTTGAAAAAACTAACGCGCTGCTGGCAGGGCTGCCGGCTTACAGCGCCCCCACCGACATTTGGATAGCAGTAACAGGATCGGTCCGAGTTAGCATGGATTTACGAAGGGGAACTCATGCTTGACTAATCTTCTGGAATTTTTTGAGGATGTAACTGGGAAAATGGACATGGGAGAGCCAGTGGATGTAGTGTACCTGGACTTTCAGAAAGCATTTGATAAAGTCCCACATAGGAGATTAGTGAGCAAAATTAGGACACATTGTATTAGGGGTAGAGTGTTGACATGTATAGAAAATTGGTTGGCAGATAGGAATCAAAGAGTAAGGATTAATGGGTCCCTTTCAGAATGGCAGGCAGTGACTAGTGGGGTACGGCAAGGCTCGGTGCTGGGACCGCAGCCATTTACAATATATATCAATGATTTAGATGAAGGGATTCAAAGTAACATTAGCAAATTTGCAGTTGACACAAAGCTGGGTGGCAGTGTGAACTGTGAGGAGGATACCATGAGAATGCAGGGTGACTTGGACAGGTTGGGTGAGTGGGCAGATGCATGGCAGGTGCAGTTTAATGTGGATAAATGCGAGGTTATCCACTTTGGTAGCAAAAACAGGAAGGCAGATTACTATCTAAATGGTGCCATGTTGGGAGAAGGGGAAGTACTACGGGATCTGGGGGTCCTTGTTCATCAGTCAATGAAAGTAAGCATGCAGATACAGCAGGCAGTGAAGAAAGTGAATAGCATGTTGGCCTTTATAAGAGGAGTTGAGTATAGGAGCAAAGAGATCCTTCTGCAGTTTTATAGGGCCCTAATGAGACCACACATGGTGTGCAGTTTTGGTCCCCTATTTCGAGGAAGGACTTTCGTGCTATTAAGGGAGTACAGCGTAGGTTTACAAGGTTAATTCCCGGGATGGCGTGACTGTCATATGCTGAGAGAATGGAGCAGCTGGGCTTGTATACTGGAGTTTAGAAGTATGAGAGGGAATTTTATTGAAAGACTAGACCAAGTGCAGACCCGTTGGGTCTGCTCCCCCAACGAAGCCGTTCCCTACCCGTAGCCCCCATGGGAGGCGTGGTCCTCAAACTGAAGATTCGAGCACTCAGCAGTGCGGCTGTTTTTAAATGGCGTCTTTGAGGCGAGAGGCGGGCGCCAGCAGCCGTTATGGTCGCTGGCCAGCAGGAGGCGACAAAATGAGTGAGTGGGGGGGGGGCAGAAGGATTTTATTAAAAATGTGTACATAAACACGACGAAATTTAATGAGGAGTGGATACTTGGAATGAAAAGTTAAATATCTACTGAAATGGAAAAAATCTGGGCGTTTGTGGGTCTGGTGTTGGCGTAGCAACGAATCAAAGGCTGACACCCACAGGCTGGCAACCACAAGACAGGCAGAAACACACACACACACACAGTTTTAATATTATAAGATACAAGGTTATTAAGGGTTTGGACGCACTAGAGGCAGGAAACATGTTTCCGATGTTGGGGGAGGCCAGAACCAGGGGCAACAGTTCAAGAATAAGGGGTAAGCCATTTAGAAAGGAGATGAGGAAACAATTTTTCTCACAGAGAGTTGTGAGTCTGGGGAATTTTCTCACAGAGAGTTGTGAGTCTGTGGAGGCCAGTTCTCTGGGTACTTTCAAGAGAGAGCTAGATAGGGCTCTTAAAGAGAGTGGAGTCAGGGAATATGGGGAGAAGGCAGGAACGGGGTACTGATTGGGGATGATCAGCCATGATCACATTGAATGGTGGTGCTGGCTTGAAGAGCCGAACGGCCTACTCCTGCACCCATTGTCTATTGTCTATTAGTTCAGCAGGTTTGATGTATTGGTTAGTAAAATTCTAGTGAATCAAGAATTTATTGATGTGGCTACTGATGACATCTTGGGAGTCGCTCAGAGTTTATACACAGTGGCAAACCATTCACTGAACCAAATGTTTACTGCAGAAAGAAAAATTCCTCACCTTTACTGAAAAATTGAAATTCATGGCCCCTTTAACAATGATTCCTCAAGCAACATACACTTTCCTATTCACTCCATAAATATCTGCAATCATTTTTAAAATCTTTACACTGCGTCTTTGTAGTAAATCTAGATTGTTTATGATCTATGGCATTTTT
Organism: Leucoraja erinaceus; assembly: GCF_028641065.1. Lineage (NCBI taxonomy): Eukaryota > Metazoa > Chordata > Chondrichthyes > Rajiformes > Rajidae > Leucoraja > Leucoraja erinaceus. The sequence goes on from NC_073381.1 coordinate 16,542,694, forward strand.
CTGCTGCTAAAATAGTAGCCTTATATGCAACAATGAAAAAATGTAACAATAATTATATTAATCCCAATAGTTTCCAACCAACCTGATTGGAAAAATGTTATCAACTACCATATTGTGAAAACAAAGTTAAATGTTCTTGGGAAAATGCTAACTTTGAACATAACATTTGAAAAGTTGGAAACCAGTTTTAACAAAAGCAAGGAGGCACATCGATTTTTAGCAAAAACATGAAAGAAAGGGTGCTAACCTCATTTGCAAACATACTTACTTTTCAGCCATGGAGAGTTTGTTGCCTTCTGGTTTATATCTGAATGAGATTTCATTTTGCACTTTTGTCACTAATTCGTCATACAAAGAAGCCTGCTGCACACAGTCAATGATTCCCAGCCACCAAGGAGCTCCGGAATGAATCTACATATGCAGAATTCAAAGATGAACGAGATATTAGTTTTGCAAGTTAATGATAAACTATTCCTTCCTATACTATACCAATCAATAAATCTGAAGCAAATACGATGTTTAAATGGAGATTAATACATTCTAGGAGGTAATATAATTTACCTATTTAAAATAAAACAATTTAGGTTACAGACTGAGTAACTCCACAAATATTTCAGGCTTCTTTTATTTAACCAGTCAATAAACACCGTGATCATAGCTGATCATCCACATTCAGTACTCCGTTCCTGCCAGTCCATAGGGGTATCATTAGCAAGCAGAGCCACAGTATTATTTAGGAAAACAGAGTCAGTAGTGGTGCAGCATACATACGCTTACAACAAAATGGTGGAGGAAGATTTACCAGCTTCAGTAGGTAAGGCCAGCTACATGGGGTTGGGCGTTATTTTTTTTTTTACCGGGTACTGTTGGACAAGGCAACTCTGCTGATGTCGTTTGTGTGCAGATCTGCTTACCTCAGTGGTGCTGGGCTCAGGATATTTTTTTTAAGAAGGAAATGCAGATGCTGGAAAATCGAAGGTATACAAAAATGCTGGAGAAACTCAGCGGGTGCAGCAGCATCCATGGAGCGAAGGAAATAGGCAACGTTTCGGGCCGAAACCTTCAGACTGATGGGGGGGTGGCGGGGAGAAGAAAGGAAAAAGGAGGAGGAGCCCGATGGCTGGGGAAAGGGAGGAGACAGCAAGGGCTAACAAAATTGGGAGAATTCAATGTTCATGCCCGCAGGATGCAGACTCCCCAAGCGGAATATGAGGTGCTGATCCTCCAATTTCCGGTGTTGCTCGCTCTGGCCACGGAGGAGGAATTGGAGGAACAGCGCCTCATATTCCGCTTGGGGAGTCTGCATCCTGTGGGCATGAACATTGAATTCTCCCAATTTTGTTAGTCCTTGCTGTGTCCTCCCCTTCCCCAGCCCTCGGGCTGTCTCCTCCCATCCCTCAGCCCTCGGGCTCCTCCTCCTCCTTTTTCCTTTCTTTTCCCCGCCACCCCCCTTCAGTCTGAAGAAGGGTTTTGGCCCGAAACGTTGCCTATTTCCTTCGCTCCATAGATGCTGCTGCACCTGCTGAGTTTCTCCAGCATTTTTGTGTACCTAAGGATATTTTTTCCTTGGTGTTTCAATGTAGTATACTTTACCTTGCGCTGCAGCTCTTGAATATTCTGTTGAATTGGCTGTAGAGCTTGTTGAGCGGTAGAGACTTCCAAATCTGATTTGCTCATGTAGTGCTGCTTGAGTTGCTCAGCCTGTATACGATGAGGGAGGAGATTAATTATTATACTCACATTACCAAAGTAATTGTATTGGAAATTATTTTTACCGTGACCGATTCTGGGATGGTCTCTCCAGTTCTATCCTTCTTCGGCCTTAAAGTAATGGCTATGATACAACTGAATGAGTTGTTTAGCTGTTTCACAGCACAGGTATCAGGCAACCACGTTGTTATGGGAATAGAGTCACACATAGGCCCAGCAGGCAGATTCCTGTCCCCCCCCCCCACCAGGCCAATGTTGGGTTTGTGTGGCAATCCAGTAGTTCAGTAATCCAGCAAATGGCTCGATTGTAATCATGTATTGTCTTTCCACTGACTGGAAAGCGCGCAAACAAAGGTTTTTCACTGAAGATAGACACAAAATGCTGGAGTAACTCGGCAGTACAGGCAGCATTTCTGGATAGGAGGAATGGGTAACTTTTCGGGTCGTGACCCTTCTTCAGACTCTGAAGTCTGAAGAAGGGTCCCCACCCAAAACATCATGCATTCCTTCTATCCAGAGAAGATGCCTATCCCGCTGAGTTACTCCAGCATTTTGTGTCTATCTTCGGTTTAAACCAGCATCTGCAGTTCCATCCTACACAAAAGCTTTTCACTGTACCCTGGTATACGTGACAATAAACTAAACTAACTATTTTTGTGATCCAAGATGAGAGTTTAGTTTTTTAATTCCAGATTACTTAATTAACTAAATTCAAATTTTACAGCTGCCATGGTTGTGCTTGAGCACACATCTCTGGACTGTCAGTCCTGGTCTCTAAGGAAAATAATCACAAGATATAAAGACCTATTTGTTTTTTGCCACATCTACTTTATTGGTATTCATGTCCACTCATCTGAAGTAATCCACCAGCTCCAAGCACTGGGATGTGGTTGGGAAAATATAAATGCAAGTTCTTTTTTTAGATATTTTTAATTTTCTAATTTGGATGTTCACCATCAATGAGGCAGTATCACTAGGAAGAGGCTTTTCCAATTACTGGATACAGGGGACAATACGAACACATTTGAAATATGAACTATACATAATCCTAAATCTAAACTGCAAGGCCTGTAGCGCTGGAGAAAGACAAGGCCAATTATTCTCTTCCTGCTACAGAGTCAAATACTCAAAGTAACAATGGTGAGGAGAGTTATAGAGTAATGAACAATTACTGTGCGCAGTTAACCAAGGCTGACACCTCACGGAAAATGGAAACATACTTCTTCTTTAAGCTTGTGATCGCGAAGAGTTGGTGGAATGCCTGGGTGTTTTGCCTCAAGTAATTCCATAAGGTTGTGGGTGGCATGGAGACGCTGGAAAATAAATTGATCAGTAAATAAAATGAGAAATAGTTGAATTAAGATGATTCAATGTGTGAATGTAAGCCGATTTGCAAGTTGGTCTACTTACCTGTAAAGAATCTGTTTGGAATTTACCTTTATGCTCCTCAGATGAACGCAAAACCTCTCTGTAATATTCAATTGCTGAAGCAAACTCACCTGTAATGGTAAATTATTTAATCTGGTGTCAATTATGGCATAGTTACACTCAAATTTACCTCCTTCTCCAGAGACATGAACACCAAATTATTGTATTTCTGAAGAAGTGCTTCACTATTAAATCTGCATCTTTCAGTTGGAGTATTAAATCAATTATTTATCCCGATCAGCATCAAGACCAAGCAAGGACGTGACCATTTTGTTGAACATATGCGCTCGGCCCACCAGATCTCCTGGTTGTAAACCAGTTTAACCCCACTTCCATTTTCCATTCCCATGCTGTCCTTTCTGTTCTGATCCTCCAATGCCAGAGGGAGGACACACTCAAACTAGAGGAACAGTTCCTTATATTCCACTCGGGTAGCTTGCAACCCAATGGTATGAACAATGAACTCTCCAGTTTTAGGTAACGAACTACAAACACCTGTAGTGGCCATTTGGCTTGTTTTGCATGTCACTGATGATGGCATGTGCCTTTAAATTTTAGACTGCCCGTAATATTGTGGGTGAGATTTATGACATGTTTTAGGGCGTGTTTTGGGCTATGTATATCTTGCGCAGAAACTTAGGAGTTAGTGTAGTTTGAAGAGACGATGGGGAAGGTTTACCCTTCGACCATGCGAGGTGTAAAGGAGATCATGCAAAGCATAACGGAGACACAAGGAGTTTTCTAGTGTTTAAAGTAATAGGCTAAAGTTCGATGAAGATAGTAGTAACGATTCGGAAGAAATTTGGATGTATCTTACTGTTTTCTATCAACAATGAAGCATTTATTCATCAAAAGTGTGTTTTGAAGACTTATCTGTGAAGAAACTCTGAAGGTCTCTGTGGGTGAACTCGCATGCGTTTGGAAGACATTCCCCTTAACCATGCTCATCCCTTTAGCGGCTAGGGGGTTAATTTCTCGAACGATATAGAAATCAGCCGCCACAACACCATCTGCCTTTATTTATTCCCACCCTTACCTGTGCCCTACCATTTCTTCCTCTGGTTTTGCAATTAACACTTCTTCTATCCATATCTCCTTATCTCACACTTTTTGTTTTTTTAATCTCTGGCCTTTGTCCACCCGTTGCCAATCATTAACCCCCGTCACCTGTATCCACTTATCACTTGCCAGGTTTTGTCCCAAACCCACCTCTCTTCCAGATTTCTCTCACTACAATCAGTCTGAAGGGTCCCGACCAAAACTGGCACCTGTCCATGTTCTCTAGACTGAGTTACTCTAGCACTTTGTGCTGAGTTACTCTAGCACCTTGTGTCTTTTTCTGTAAACCCGATTCTGTGTCTACAGAGTGTCCTTGTGTCTACATCACTAAATACATTGTCATTAATGGGATGATGTTTGCGATGTACAAATTGTCTGCAGGGTCGTGGTGCTGCAAACAACAATATTTCAGAAGAACTCTTCTACCTGTACCAATCTTTATGATGTGATGAGATTGTAAAAGATGCTAGATGAACGAATGTTCTTATTTTTCTTTCATAACCAAAAATACCTGCTTACCATAACATAAAGTCCATCTATCTAAATAATTAAAACTGATGATAACATTGCAGTTCCACATATTTGACAAGAACATCTGATTATCTCAAGCGGTATCAATGAAAGAAATCATTATCAACAAGAAGTTGAATTGATTCTCTTGTGGGTTTGAATAAAGTGCTAATCCTAACCAAAAGCCATTCATTTCACATTAATGTGAAATAAAGTATTGACGACAATTACCCTGCACTATTCTCACAAACCTTTTATATGCATTTAATATCATGAACTGCATGAAAAAGTACAGATCTGTTCACTTACCTCTGATAATCTGAATGCCAGCTAGCCCATTGAGAGCACACACTAGCTGTCGATGAGCCTCTTCGCATTCTGTGCTACATTTTCTCTGAAGAGACTTTAAGAGTTCTTCCATTGTCATGGTGCTGTAAACACAGAAGCAGAAACAATCTGGGCAAGCTAAAAAACAATTGCCAAACTTTGCATTTCCTAACACAGAAGTAAATACCAAATGGCTGTGTCAACTGTGGCTCACTAATCAAAAAATATGGGTTCAAATCCCATCCTAGAGATTTGAGCACAAAATTCCAGCAAACGCTGTTTTGGTTTTCACGTAATATTATGCAACTGGATGAAGTTAAGTGACCAATAGAATCCATGTTAGCTTCTAGTAGAGCAATAACATCAATTTCATTTGGCTTCTTCACAAACCCTGCAAATTATGGAGAATCAAGCATTGCAGATTCTGGAGATCACAAACAAAAACAGAAAATGTTGGAATTATTCTGATGGAACATCCAGGACATGAAATATTGACTCTTTCTCTTTCCAATGATGCTTCCTGACCTGCTGAATGTTTGTTGCATTTTCTGTTTTTGTTTTTGCAAATTAATCATGCTAATCCCTTACCCTTTTGAACCACTCATGGCTTGCTTACTGCCCGTGCAAGAAATGAATTGCAAATCTAAACCAATCTTCAAGATGAAGAATTTTTCCTCGCCTTCCCCTCAAAATGTTAAGTCTATGTTCCTTGCTTGAACCACCCACGTGTTATAACTTATGGCAATTAATGCACTATTTTTGTAATCTAAATTATCTGCCATTCTATATATACCTTTTCTGAATTGGAATGAACTCCCCTCGAACAGCCTGTGGATGACAGCATGCCTGCCGCAACCTCAACAAGGGATACAAAATGGAACCAACTGTGCGCCTATCTAGACGGCTCAACTTGATGCTCCAATCAAAAATCGTTCTCAGCTTCTGCAATGCATCTTGGGAGCAAATCTCATGCTGTCGATGGTAGAAGTGTCTTTCCACTGGTGAAAATTCCAGCCAATTAACTTCCTCAGTCTGAGGAGGTATCTGAATCTGGAAGAAAAGTAGCACGTGGATTAGAAGAAACATGTGTCGAGTTGGCTCACCAATCCATTAACGTTTGATCAAAAGAACACAACTGTAGCTGCAATTGACCTGCTATAACATTTTGAAGGTAAGCATGCAGGTGTCATTCCTTCATAAATGGTAGGCAAAATAGGTCAGGAAACCTGGAGTTATGCGTACAGTTTTGGTCTTCAAATCTGACTTTATTGCCTGCACAGAGACGGTCCCATAATTCCTGGGATGTTTCTTATGAAGAAAGAACTGGATAACTTGGTTTATAAGAATTTAGAAGATTGAGAGGGGATCTTATAGAAACTTTCAAAATTCTGAAGGGGTAGGACAGGCTAGATGCAGGAATATTGTTCCCGATGTTAGGGAAGTGTCTTCAATAAGGGCTTCCAGATGGAAGATGAGGGTGGTGAATCTCTGGAAAATTTTGGCACCAATTGGCAAAATTTAAGAGGGAGTTAGATGTGGCCCTTGTGGCTAAGGGGATCACTAATGGCAAGAAAACACTTACGGACAAAGATAGATTCTAATACAAGGCGGTGAGGCTCGAAGAGCCGAAAACTCCTGCACCTAATTTTGAGAAGGAATTGCTGAATTTCAGACTGAGATGAATGGAAATACAACCTTAAAGGTGGGGAAATGGGCTTGGATACACGAGGACTGAAAAAGAGGAGTGAAGAGACATACAAGGGTTGTAAAGCTGAAGGATATTTCAAACTTGGAGGATAGAGAGGAAGCAAAAATAAGGGCTTTGAAAATACACATTTACTATTGAATTACTGATGCTCCTGGTATAGGTAAGCTAGTGCACGATTAAACCTGTTAAGGGCTACTTAAAGCCCTTTAAGGAACAACTGTTGCATTTTTTTGCAGCAATAAACATGCATTGAAAACAACAGGATTATTAAAAATAAGTGCATTGAGACCTGGCACTATATACATTAGTATATGAACTGCAACTATTTCTAGTGACAAGTATTAGATCAGGCAGAATAAAGCTAAACATTGGAGAGTTTCATGGAAACTTGAAAATATGTCTGTCCTGAAACTGAAGGAGACCATTGCATAGGTCATCCTGTTGGATAACCAAAAGAGGCATATATAAGGGCACCACATGTTGAAGGAAAAGGCCTGCACAACAACAATTCCTGTCGTTACCAAAGGGCATGCTCTACATGGAGAGCACCAGGCAGTGGTGGTGACCTGCATTTTTACATTGGGTCAGAGGGCTAAACAGCTTACAGCCTGCAAAATTGATGATGTGAATCCTCTCAAAAGTGTTCCCTCACCCCCAACTTAATATATTTCTTGCTCACATCCACATGGATAGATATACCTGATCAAGAACATCTTTTTTTGCTGTTCTCCACATGATTTTTGCTATGAGTGTGTAGATTGGAATTGGATTCTTTCTGCAGTAAGGTTGGTATAAGAGTTGGTCCCACCAGTGTTTAACCCAATATGGGTCGGCACCTAGAAACAGTATTAATCCATACAAGTCTAAGGAAAGAGAAAGAAATACATCAGCCAAGTCAAAATATGTTCTGTAAGACAGAAAGTGAACAAAAGTCAATTTACACACTACCTTAATTCACCACCGCATATGCCAAAATAAATAGTAATTGATTTAAAGATAAGCAAAGGAACATTTCCAAAGTAACACACAAACAATCATTGAAGTACCTAAGGAGTTATAGAGTCGTACAATGTGGAAGCAGGCCCTTTGGCCCAACTTCCCCATACCAACCAACATGCCCAAACTACACTGGTCCCTCCTGCCTGCATTTGGCCCATATCCTTCTTAGCCTATCTTATCCATGTGCCTGTCCAATTGTCTTGTAAAAGTTGTGATAATACCTGCCTCAAGTACCTCCTCTGGCAGCTTGTTCCATATACCCACCATCCTTTGTGTCAAAAAAGTTGTCCCTCAGGTTCCTATTAAATCTTTCCCCTCTCACCTTATACCCATGTCCTCTGGTTCTTCATTCCCCTACGAGTAAAGGACTGTGCATATACCCTATCTATTCCCCTCACAATTCTGTACACCTCCATAAGATCACCCCTCATCCTCCTGCTCTCTAAGGAATAAAGTCATAGCCAGCCCAACCTCTCCCTATAGCTCAAGCTCTCGAGTCCTGGCAAAATCCTTGTAAATCTTCTCTGTGCCCTTTTCCAGTTTTAACGTTTTTCCTTTAACATGACCAAAACTGAACAAAATACTTCAAATGTGGCTGTAGCCTCACCAATGCCTTGGACAACTGTAACAACTTCTATACTCAATACTCTGTCTGATGAAGGCTAATAACCACCCTATATACCTGTGATGCTCCATTCAAGGAACTATGTACCTACACTCCTAGATCTCTCTGCTCAACAACACTCCACAGAGCCCTACCATTCACTATGAAGCTCCAGCCCTGGTGTGACTTCCCAAAATGCAGCACCTCACACTCATCTGTATTAAGCTTCATTAGCCATTCCTTAACCCACCTGCCCATAGAAACATAGAAAATAGGTGCAGGAGTAGGCCATTCGGCCCTTCGAGCCTGCACCGCCATTCAATATGACCATGGCTGATCATCCAACTCAGTATCCTGTACCTGCATTTTCTCCATACCCCCTGATCCCTTTAGCCACAAGGGTCACATCTAACTCTTAAATATAGCCAATGAACTGGCCTCAACTACCTTCTGTGGCAGAGGTAGATCAAATCCTAGTAATTTTTGATAATCATCTTTACCATCTATGATGCCACCCACTTTTGTGACATCTGCAAAATTGCTAATAATGCCTTGTACATTCTGATAGAATGTGCTTAACTGACAGAAAATGTCAGTCCAACACTGTTGGGAAGACCCTGGAATGGAAAGGATAGGATTTGATGAGAAATGAGAAAAGTGCATTTATGCTAGGTAACTTTGAAGGTAGAGATTAAATGATAGCAATATGGGTTGTGGGTGGAAAGGAGATCCAATGGTCAGTGGCGAGGCGAGATATGCATTTCTGTGGCCGCGGTTATGATTCCAGGATGGTATGCTGCCTCCTTTGTACCAGTGACAAGGGAGTCTCTCAGCGGCTGTGCTGCATTCTTGGTGAGATTCAGATCTTCACACAAACAATCTTTATTTGTTGAACTCGAGCACAAACTTCAGAACGGGATCACCTGGGACACTTATAGAGCCTCCCACATCAGTCACTTTAGTCATCGGCTAAAGTCATCTTACAGCTTCCAATAAATGTTGATGATAATTACTTATCAAGAATGATCTTTTATCAAATTTACCTCATGACTAAGTCCTGTTGAGAATAAATTCTTCAGTCTCCTAACCCTTTGCACGACAAAACCTTTCATAACCCTGATTTCATCACTTGTTTATGATTACGAGATGAGAAGAACTTTTTTCACACAGAGAGTGGTGAATCTCTGGAACTCTCTGCCACAGAGGGTAGTTGAGGCCAGTTCATTGGCTATATTTAAGAGGGAGTTAGATGTGGCCCTTGTGGCTAAGGGGACCAGGGGGTATGGAGAGAAGGCAGGTACGGGATACTGAGTTGGATGATCAGCCATGATCATATTGAATGGCGGTGCAGGCTCGAAGGGCCGAATGGCCTACTCCTGCACCTAATTTCTATGTTCTATGTTTCTATATATCATTTTAATTTCCACAAATACCTAATTATAAGCATGCCATTCTCGTAAACATTTAATTAACTGGGTTCTGCATATATGATCAACAATAACCACTCGTTCTCTTTTTGTGTAAAAAGTAACCATTTGCAAAATACAACCTTTTATCTCCAATATAATTCAATTTAATAAAATAAATAGGAAAGAACTATCACAAAAAACTATACCTTCTAAGCCTCTTTGGACAGGTGTTCCTGTGATACACCAACGATTGACGGCACTTAGTCGCAGACACATTTCTGCAGCCTGCAAGGAAGATAAACAAAGGCAGAAAAAGGAACTGAGTATGACAAATCTTCATTTCCAAAACGGGAGATACTGTAGCTGAGTTCAGACACAAAATGCTGGAGTAACTCAGCGGGACAGGCAACATCTCTGGATTGAAGAAATGGGTGACAGTTCACGTCGAGACCCTTCTTCAGACTCTGAATGTCACCCGTTCCTTCTATCCAGAGATGCTGCCCATCCTACTGAGTTACTCCAGCATTTTGTGTCTATCTTCAGTGTCAACCAGCATCTGCAGTTCCTTCCTACACTGTATCAGGGTTCGTTCATTTCAAAAACTTCACACTAAAAAAATTCCTTACATTCAAGAAAAAGGGACTTTAGAATATAAGAAATGTAATCAGGGATAGATCAAACTGTCCTTCGACAAAATCACGACAGATCCAATCACATAAAGATCTACTTTGATCTTCGTAACTATTCCCACATTCTTAAAACTAGTAATACAGAAGGTGTACAAAACACCAATATCTTCTTCAGGAATGCAATGGCAAACAGTGACATTATATATTTTGTAGAAGGGTCTCGACACAAAATGGTGCCTATCCCTTCGCTCCATAGATGCTGCCTCACCCGCTGAGTTCCTTCAGCATTTCTGTCTACAATATATTTTGGATGTAATTCTTGCCAATAGATAGTTTGCATTCTGTAGCCTTACCTTTGCTGTGGCACATTCAACCATTTGAGCCTCGTCTAGACAGATCCTCCACCACTCCACTGCAACCAGCGGACTTGGAATGGCCATGTAGCGCTTCTCCTTGCGTAATCGACGTCCATCGTCACTGTTACTATGAGGTATGTCAACGTAATTCAGCTCTGTTCGAAGTACATCATATGTCGTGATGACTATCTCATACCCTGCTAGTGCATGAGGTTGTATAAAACCGTGTTTCTTCACACCTTGGTACACCTGTGGAGGACGAATGATGGAAAATGGATTTGTTAATGAAGATACAAGGAACTGCAGATGATGGATCTTGAGCAAGGCACAAAATGCTGGAAGAACTCAGCAGCTGCAACATTAGTGCAGGGAATGGACAAGCAACATTTCCTATTCCTTTCGTCAGTTTAAGCCATAGGTTTTGGATGCCCATTTTCTTTCACCTACACCAATCTGGCAATTGGTTCTGATCTGAAGAAAGGTCCCGAGCTGAAACATCACCTATCCATTTAATCCAGAGATGCTACCTGACCTGCTGAGTTACTCCAGCATTTTGTGTTTATCTTTGGAAATTGGTTCCACAGCAAGCACATTCATTCTCTCTAGTCATTTAGGTGTGGTAACAGATCCACAACAGAAGGGGCTGGTGCTGGGAATGTGCAAAAAAGAACAAAGAAGTGATAAATGTTTATGCAAACTATGTTTTAGAAATTTGCACAATCTTGAGTTCCATCTTTCTGTAGTTTTCCTTACCAGTATGGAAATGGAAGATGATCTCACATGTCTGTTGATTTCATCCACCCATTGGTGGCAGATGGAACTAGGGGAGATAATGAGGGTTGCAGATGTGGACACAGGTGTCATAGTGACCAGGCAGTGAGGGCAGTAGAATGGCCTGATCTTTAAGTCATCTTCCTTGTAATTAACACAAGTGGCATGCTGCCACAAATCGCACTTCAAGCACTGCACGCGTGCTTTATCATCAGTCAGTCCGCTTTCACCACATATGCACTCAAAATGACACTTTGACTTGCTGTAGGGAGAAGTCATTTTAGCCGAATGCATTGTGCTCCTGTCTTCTTGAAAATCTCCCTTGGGGACATTTGGGAGACTGTTATCATTCACAGGCAACGTTAGCGAGGTAAGGCAACTTTTTCTTATTTCACCAATCTCTTTATTTTCTACAATCTCTTGTCCAGGTGACAGAAATTCTAACCCTCTGCGGTGAATTTCCTCCTGTTTTGGATCGGATTCCTGTGATAGTTCTGGTGGTTGTACTGCATTCTTACATGGCTCAGTTTCGTTACAATTATTATTTTCATTTTCCAAGAGGCACTCAAGTGAATCATTTTCTGGTGGTTTGCCAGTGTCTGCAGTATTCAAAATGGGATCTGCTTCTTCTGTTTTTATCTCCTGGCCGATATTTAGGACAATAGACATGGTGTTTTTCCCAAGGCTGACCTTGTAAGCAAAAATAATATGGTATTGTTAAAATAGTGCACAATCAACATGTTTCATATATAGAAGTTAGAACATCTTGCTGAAACCGTGTTTTTTCACAATTAAACTTCTTGCAAAAGAAATCCTCATCACGTTTATCTATTCTATTCCCATTCCTCTCTTCTATTCCTCAACATATTTATCCAATATAATCCTCAGTCTTTATATTGTTTCTGCATCAACCACTGATTATGGAAATGAATACTATAGCCTTATAACATCCTGTTTAAAGATATTTTTTAAATCCCTTACTGTAATTCTGTGATTTTATGCCCCCTCATCCTGAGACAAAAGCTTGAAGCCATAACAGTTATTAAATACATATGTAATAAAAGGCTACTATCATTAATGCTGGATACTCTTAAAAACCCACCTAGTTCACTCATACTCTTCACATAGGAAAATCAGTCACCTTCGCCAGTTTGACCTATATGTGACTTCAGACTTGATCATGCACTTGACTCTTAACTGGTCCTCAGTTCAAGGACGATTATAGATGGATAGTAAAGGGCAGCATTACCAACATAATAAATATATATTTAAAATACCTGCACCACGTGGACCTTTCCCTATGGCCTCAGTCTCACTTTATCTTTGCATTGCATACTGGCAATGTGACATCAAATATCTCAATTATCCTATGTATTAAACTGTCATTTAAATCCTTTGAACTTCCAATACTCCATTAGTCACTACAGATGTTAAGTCATAGGGTGTCCCAGCGTCAGTGTCAGTGTCCCACCTACCCTAATCCCACTTGCCTGCGATTAGTCCATAACCCTCCAAACCTGTCCTATCCATGTACCTATCCAACTGTTTTTTAAACAATGGGATAGTCCCTGCCTCAACTACCTCTTCTGGCAGCTTGTTCCATACACCCACCACTCTCTGTGTGAAAAAGTTACCCCTCTGATTCCTATTAAATCTTTTCCCCTTCACCTTGAATCTATGTCCTCTGGTCCTCGATTCCCGTACTCAGGGTAAAAGACTGTGCATCTACCCAATCTATTCCTCTCATTGTATACTTCTATAAGATCTCCCCTCATCCTCCTACACGCCATGGAATAGAGACCCAGCCTATTCAACCTCTCCCCATAACTCACACCCTCTAGTCCTGGGAACATCCTCCTAAATCTTTTCTGGAACTCTTTCAAGCTTGACAATATTTTTCCTGTAACATGGTGCCCAGAACTGAACACAATATTCTAAATGCAGTCTCACCAACGTCTTATACAACTCAACATGACCTCCCAACTTCTATACTCAATACTCTGACTGATGAAGGCTAAAGTGACAAAAGCCTTTTTGACCCTTATCTACCTGCGACTCGACCTTTATGGAACCATGCACTTGTACTCCTAGATCCCTCGGCTCTACAACACTACCCAGAGGCCTACCATTTACTGTGTAGGTCATGCCCTTGTTGGACGTCCCAAAATGCAACACCTCAAACATCTCTGTAATAAATTCCATCAACCATTCCTCTGCCCACCTGGCCAATCGATCCAGCTCCTGCTGCAATAGTTCACAACCATCTTCACTGTCTTCAAAACCACTAACTTTTGTATCATCAGCAAACTTGCTAATCTTGCCCTGTATGTTCTCATCTAAATCATTGATGTAGATGACAAACAATAATGGGCCCAGCACCGAATCCTATGGCACATCACTAGTCACAGGCATTCAGTCTGAGAAGCAACCTTCCACCTTCACCCTCTGCTTCCTTCTATGGAGCCAATTTGCTACCCATTCAGCCATCTCTCCTTGGATCCCATGAGATCTAACCTTCCAGAGCAGCCTACCATGCAGCAGCTTGTTGAACGCCTTACTAACGTCCACGTATACAACATCTACAGCTCTGCCTTTATCAACCTTTTTGCTCATATCTTCAAAAAATCAATCAGATTTGTGAGACACGACATCCCACGTGCAAAACCATACTGACTGGCCCTGATCAACCCTTGTCCATCCAAATGCCTGTATATCCTATCCCTCAGAATACTCTCCAACTTACCAACTACAGATGTTAAGCTCACCGGCCTATAGTTCCCAGCATTTTCCCTGCAGTCTTTCTTGAAAAGAGGCACAAAATTTGCCACCCTCCAATCCTCTGGCACTTCTCCTGTATTTAACAACGACTCATAAATTTCAACCAGGGCTCCCGCAATTTCCTCTCTAGTTTCCCGCAATGTCCTCGGATATACTCCATTCTGTAATGAAAACACCAACATCGTCATTCTGACAAAGGAGATGCTGTTTTTGTTTTAAGTGAACTGACCTCTACCTTGTTGGGGCTGGTTTCTCTGGCACCACCAAATGCCAACTGGACCATGAGTTATCTGCGCTTCCCTTTGAGCAAACTATTATTTCTCTTTGAGGATCATACCACACACTACTGATATTCATTTAATGTAAAATTCCATACTGCTTCTTTTGATTTCGAAATGCAAAGAAAATTTTAATATCAACCTGAGGGCGCGCTCTTCTACTTTACTGACATTTGAAAGCTCACACAGAATAACTAGCGCAATCTTGAAGGAAAATTACTATTCCCGAGTTCCATGGTAAAAAGATCAACTGTAATAAATGAACAGTAACTTCCCTTACAAGTGAATACTTTGATAGAAGAAATTACTGTGGAAGTAAACAGGACTTGAAAAAATTATAATTTCAGCAAGACAGAACAGTTAATACCTGCTTTTCCATTCCCTTTCTTTTTATTTGTTCCTTGTAATTCTTTCCAATAATAAAGGAACCAGCTAAGCCATGACCTTTGACCTGTTTGATCAATTGCTCTGCAATAAGTTTGGCTAAGGTTTTCTTGATGAGATGACGATTCCGCTGAATGTCATACTTGTAGGTAGCGGTGATGTATTTATAAATTGCACTGACTGAGGTTGACTTCCGTACATTCACTTCCTTTATAGCAGTAATTAGCATCACACGAAGACCTGTATATAAAATAAAACAATTGTGATCAATTATACAACCATTAATTCAGCTTTCGAGGCAATCTTTCAATTGTTCCCAGTTTTATCTTCATTGGTTTCTTATCCCTCCATGACCTCATCCTTCCTCTCATCTCAACCACTTGAAATTTCTGTCCAAATGCCCCCTATAATCTCACCACTTTCTTCATCAAGACACCCTTAATGTCATCTCTGATAAAGCTTTTAGACATTAGCCCCTACATTTCCATATCCGTCTTACTGCCAAATATTTGTTTGACATTAATTCTGTGAGGCACCAAACTTTGTAACGTTAACACAAGTTGTTGTTTGATTTCAATGGTTCTTTCCAACACAACTTGGAAAAAGCCATAATTTCAGAGTGTTTAGGTAACTGCCACAGAACCACTGGTCAGAATGTTAGGCTGAAAGAGGTAGAAGCTGACATAGGAAACCAAGTGTACACAAAAAAGCTGGAGAAACTCAGCGGGTGCAGCAGCATCTATGGAGTGAAGGAAATAGGCAACGTTTCGGGCCGAAACCCTTCTTCACCCGTCTGAAGAAGGGTTTCGGCCCGAAACGTTGCCTATTTCCTTCGCTCCATAGATGCTGCTGCACATGCTGAGTTTCTCCAGCTTTTTTGTGTACCTTCGATTCTCCAGCATCTGCAGTTCCTTCTTAAATATAGGAAACCAAGTGTTAGGCGCTCCCCCCCTGGTGAATGCTATGTACTTACCTTTCTCTCTTTCTCTCCCAAGTACAGGCCTCGTGGCTGTGAGTCTGGAATCAAGGGGTTAAAGGCTCCTGTACCCAATTGGCCAAGCTGCATCAGGTGACGGGTGACTCATCTGAAGCTTAAATACCAGTTTCCCAGGATTCTCTCTCTTCTTCGTCGACCCTGACTTGTGAGCAGTCTGCTGGTGTGAGCTGCAGAAGGCTTGGCCACATGGCATAGAACTTTGTGTACTTTCACCATTCCTTGTTAACAAATATTGAATTGGGACGGATAAGGGCTGACCTTAGTGTTTTTGTGTATTTTGTTTCAGGGTTATATCTCTTTAGGCAGGTTTTAGAGTCTCTGGTTCGACGGTCCATTACGTGGCTGGCTGGAGCACTGTTTAATTGTTTGTTAGTCCATCCATATACCTGACTGGGTTGTTTAAATCATATTTAGGTTTTGCGTTCCATTGAAATTAAAAGATTTTTGAACTTGAACCTGGTTTTTTGACTTGTGTTACGCGGCTCTGAAGTACCTGCATTCTGGAGTCATAACACCAAGAAACATCAGGAGTTTAGAATCCTGAAACTATGTCTAAGTCCATAGAGAGATGGGATTCAGATGTTTTGAGATCCTATAAAGTTTTGAAAAAATGGAGGTTAAGATCATTAAAGGAGAAAGGTCTGCCAGGCGTTAGATAGTGTTTGTAGAAGGAAACTGATTAGGTCTCTGTTCCCTCTACTCACACACATCAGCCTGGCAAAACTTGTCCTCATCCTCAAAAGCATCTCCTTTGAATTTCTTCAAGTTCAACAGATTGCCACGGGGACTTGCATGTTATTTTTGTAAGCCAGCATCTGCATTTCCTTGTGTCTACAATCATGGATGTAAAGTCAATTAAGAGCAGATGAAATTAGTTGATACCAGGATACAATCTTCACAAACCTCTGCATCAAGTCCTGGGATGGTGAATCTGTGGAATTCTTTGCCACAGAAGGCTGTGAAGACTAAGTCAATGGATATTTTTAATGCAGAGATAGATAGATTCTTGATTAGTACAGGTTTCAGGGATTGTGGGGAGAATGCAGGAGAATGGGATTCGGAGGAAGAGATTGATCAGCCATGATTGAATGGCGGAGTAGATTTAATGGGTCGAATGGCCTAATTCTGCTCCTATCACTTATGAACTACAAAAATCACAAGTATTTTCTCTTGTGCTAGGTATAACTTTACCTAGTTCTGCCTTTTCTCCTTGATATTGACTGGCCAATCTAACCCCAGTTCTTTTATATCCTACCATACACTGCCTTGACATTAAGGGCAACCACTTTCACTGTTTTGTTCTTATTTAGAGAAAGAATCCAATCAGGTTAGGTCCCAATTGTGAATGAAGAGGGCTTCAGGTCAGTTTCAATGGTTGGAGGAAATCTCAGATAGAGGCAAGGCATTCCACAAAATCTTCATTATACCTGAATGCCAGTTATGTTAAAGATAGCCAATAGTCTAGCCCCAAAACAGAGGAAATATTTGCTAGTAAGAAGCAGAAGAAGTGGTTTTGCCAAAGGAGGTAGTTGAGGCAGGTACTATATCAGCTTTTAAAAGACCTTTGGACAGATACCTGGATAGGAAACGTTTGGAGGGATATGGACCAAGCACGGACGAATGAGACTGGCCTAGATGGGGCATCTTAGTGGGCATGTACGAGTTGTGCCAAAGGGCCTATTTCTATGCTAAAAGGATTCCACGACTCTTTAGGCATGGTAAACTCCACCAGTACTGTTTCAAATGTTCTGTCCATTACAATAAACTGGCAACAGATAATGCATATTGTGCCTCTCATGTCTGATTTAGTCAATGAGTAGGCATCCCACCACAGGCTTTCATTATCAATCTGCTACATGATATCAAAGGTTGTACTTACTGGGATAGGTCACCTTTTCCTTGGATTTGATTTGATTTTTCTTCGCACTTGTTCTGCAAGAGGCGGTTGGCACTGAAGGTGGGATGTAGTAGTTTGTCGATTTTCCCTAGTAATATAGGAACACGATCAGTGAAGCATCGACTGCAATAATTTATTTCCAATCTTAATCATCTGTCATCTTTTTATAGCTATCCATATTGTATTGTTTTACATACATTTTGTTATATTTCTTTCATTTCATTGAATATTCACAACATGACCCATAATTAAACTAATGGGATATGTAATGAATCCTGTCATTAACGAATGCCATAGTTTGAAACATGTTATTAATATTATTGCAAGCATAAAAAATGCTTTAAAAATATGTAGGGGAATTTGGATGTCAGGTCATTCGGAACATGGTGAATCTGCTGATACTCCTGAATGTGGTGAGCACAGCCACTAATCTACCAGCATGACAACATGACTGCCAGATTGCTATAATATGAATTGGCAAATACCAAGCAGCTGACACATCAGGCAAATTGCTCATTTACCTTTTGTGCAAGATGTGCTGAGGAAATTCCATATCTGAGAAATCATAACTGAAATCTGACGCAAAGGGACCCTTCATTCCATTATCCAAATTATCAATTTAGGATGCACTAGAATTCAGACATTGTTCGAGATTATTAAACTTTTTCAGATCCCAATGTTTTTTATAGAACTTTACAAATCATGTTTGCCTTTGAGCACAACTATAGTAAATAGGTTAATGTCTGGTAGTACTCCCAACACTGATCAAACCTGGAAATGTGTTTATTGCAATTGGGGGGAGACTAATCTTTAATGACTGCAGGCTCCAGGATTATCAAACCTAACAATGCTAGGAAGATTAAATGATGGACTGTACCTCTGGGAATGATAGTGTGGCCTGCTTGACATCTTTACACCTATGTGTCAATATTAGTGCCAGCATCTCCACTGTTTTGCCCAGACCCATCTCGTCTGCCAGGATTCCACCAGGCCATTCAGTACTTGATAGAGGGCAGTCACGGATGATGCTAAAAATATTTTAGAGTAAAAAAGTAGCATGTGAGAAATACAGCATTTCTTTGATCATAAAGTTAATAATAGTCCAAGGTCAGTGGCGGACTGGCCAGGGTGTCAGCTTTGCCCGATGGCAAGTGGGCCCCTGATGAAGTGGGTCCCCTATATCAAGTGGGCCCCTGATGAAGTGGGTCCCCTATATCAAGTGGGCCCCTGATGAAGTGGGCCCCCTTTGTCTCCTGGCAACCAATATTTTTAGACCCAGTCCGCCACTGTCCAAGGTTGTTCACTATAGTCAGAAGAACTATATCATGTAATAAAGAAGGTATTGTCCTATGTCTGTTATCTGGATCAGTTTCTTATATATCTAACCTATGTTCTATTTTGAATAAACACACATAGTCAGAGATCAAGTGGAAATTATCTGAGATTTATTTGGCTTGGAAACTGCCTTTGGATAAAACTGCCTCTTCTGTTTTAGGTTACAATAATAATAATTAGACTCTGACTTGGATGGAACATCACGGTTGATTCACCTTAGCTGGACTATCTGAGATTAATTGGGATCCAAAAGGACAAGATTCCCAACAAAAGGAAATTCAGTAAGATGAGCAACATCTATATACAGGTGCACAACCTTTTATCCGACGATCCAAATAACGAAAACCTCCGAATAGCGACATTTTTTCGGTCCTTGAAGAAAGGTCCTTGAAAACGTTCACCGAGGGCGGCCCGCAGAGGTGACAGCGGAACCTCCGGTCGGTCCTCGAAGAAAGGGGAACTAAATCCCCATTCATAAAAGAGAAGATGAGGGTATATTGCGCGGGAGGGTTAATAATTGACAATATGTTGCTACCTGAGTTAAAAAGTTCCCACGGTAGACTCACGATACACAGTGTATCGTGAGTCTTGCGTGGAACTTTTTAACAGCGTGCAGGCAGCAGTAGATTGTCGCTCCCTTCAGTTTCACCCCACCTACACCCCTCTGCTTCCCGGCCATGTGTGTAACCCCTTCCCTCCCCTCTCCAGCTCCCCGCTCATTGCACCGGCGCGGGGGCTTTGTACTGTCTTCACGTCGCGATGCTAGCAGGTCAGTGCCAGTCACCGGAGACGTCAGGACCAACGGAACACCGACCCCCAGGCCCACTGCAAGCACGGAGATCCCAGATCAGCAACTCCAGCCCAGCCCCGTTCCAACTCCAGAAGAACACGCTCCCCGTATGGGCAGAAGCTGATGGTGTGCAAGAATAACGTCTTGTTCTTGGGTTGGCGCAGCTCGGGCTGTGGGCGAATTGCCACTTGTCACCATAGCGGCCCATCGGGGAGCGGATTCCTCTGGAGTTGGAGGGGGAGGGGGGTATTGTGCTGTTTGATCGCCCCCTACTATTCCAGGGACAGGGAGACAGGACGTTCACCGAGGGCGGCCCACAGAGGTGACAGCGGAACCTCCGGTCGGTCCTGGAAGAAAGGGGAACTAAATCCCCATCCATAAAAGAGAAGGTGAGGGTATATTGCGCGGGAGGGTTAATAATTGACAATATGCTGCTACCTGCCCGCTAAGTTAAAAAGTTCCCACGGTAGACACGATACACAGTGTAGGCAGCAGCAGATTGTCGCTCCCTTCAGTTTCACCCCACCTACACCCTCTGCTCCCCGGCCATGTGTGTGACCCCTTCCCTCCCCTCTCCAGCTCCCCGCTCATTGCACCGGCGTGGGGGCTTTGTACTGTCTTCACGTCGCGATGGCAGCAGGTCAGTGCAGTCACCGGAGACGTCAGGACCAATTGGACGTCGACCACCAGGCCCACCGCAAGCACGGAGAACCCAGAGACCCACAGCCAACAGCAGCCCAGCCCAGCCCCGCTCCAACTACAGAGGAACATGGGTTGCGGATGATGGGGCGCAGCTCGGGGCGTCATAGGGGCCCATCGGGGAGCGGGTTCCTGTTGGTCCTGACGTCTCCGGCCACCTGCTATCCTCCGGGAACTGTACCGCCCTTGCAGGAGAGTGGGGTTGTTTGCAGTTGCAGAGGGAGGGGGCAAGGGTGGTACAGTTCGCAGTCTCAGGTCCAGTCCAGGGGGGTGGCCGGAGACGTCAGGACCAACGGGACAGCGACCCCCAGGCTCACTGCAAGCACAGAGATCCCAGAGACCCACAGCCAGCAGCAACTCCAGCCCAGCCCCGCTTCAACTCCAGAGGAACACGTAGGGGCAGAAGCGGATGGTGTGCAAGGTGTTCTTGGGGTGGCGCAGCTCGGGCTGTGGGCAAACTGCCACTTGTCGCCGTAGCGGCCCATCGGAGAGCGGATTCCTCTGGAGTTGGAGGCGGAGGGGGGTATTGTGCTGTTTGATCGCCCCCTGCTATCCCAGGGACAGGGAGACACAGCGGCTTTTTAGACTGATGGGCAATCACTTCCAAAGTTCTGCCCACACAGTCAGTACACCTCTCCTACACTGCATTTCATACAAACATTTATTCTGCAAGAAAAAACGACATTGAAGACTCAAACTCGCGACCGAGTAACTGCCTGGATCAAGGCGCAAACTCGCGACCTTGCGGATATGAGCCGAACACTCTACCACTGAGCCAGCCATTAAAGTCTACACTAAAAAAAATCCATTCCCAAGACCGACAAATTCTGAATTACGAAAAGTGTCTGGTCCCAAGGCTTTCGGATAAAAGGTTGTGCACCTGTATTTGTTTTCTTCTTGATTATTTTTTACTTGATTAGAACAGATGTCAAAAAACAAACTGAAAATATATAAAATTGAAATTAAAAAAGCAGCAATGGCAACAATTGAGAGAAGTCACCTGATGCACAGATGGATGAGAGCACAAGCTGTAAATAAAAACTAAGAAAATGATGGTGTTTAAGAGAGTGAGAGAGAAAGTGAAAGCGAGAAAAAAAAAAAATTAAACCTTTGAAATCCTCAGGATGTCCAAAGTGATTTAACGTCAAGTGAAGCACTTATTAGAAACATCAGATTCATCACTGTTAATAAAGAGATTGCATGGCAGGTAATTAATATGCAGCAAAGAAACACAAAGACCAACGGGACAACTAGCGGAAGACTGTTTCACTGACGTTGAAAAATGACCCAAAAAATTGTGAAATACCTGTTATTTTTCTGAAATAGCAACATGGTCTGTTTTTTTAAGTAAACACTTATAATGACACTGAATATTTGGCCCACTTGTGTCCAAGTTGGCTTTGTCTTATTGCCCTATAGCCCTGTACCATTTTCTGTGTCAAATATGCCCATCAACTCCCGTAATTTTTTTTGCTGATAGGAAAATTTAGAGGAAGCCCATGTTTCCATAAAGACTATAACCCTCTCTCCTGTGTCAACATATCACCTACCATGCTTTGTCCTGCCTTTTCTCTCTCCCAGTTTTCTCCCCCCCCTCCCATAATCAGTCTGAAGAAGGATTTTGACCTGAAACATCACCTATCTGCTGAGTTACTCCAGCACTTTGTTTCTTTTTTGGTAAACCAGCATCTACTGGATTCTACAAAAGAACATGCAAACTCTACACATACAGAATCTAACGTCAGGCTCAAACCTGGGCCACAGACCTGTGAGGCAATTGTCCTAAATGCTTTGCCACTTGCCTCTGAGAGCTCAGAAAGTGGCTTAATATAAGGTTTCATCTGAGAGTTGGCTCCACTCTGACAGTGCAGACCTGGGTAGACAGGTCTGTTCGTGTGGCCCTGAATGCTCGCACCGCTGCCTACAACTCGGGCCTGGCATCAGGAACCATGGACGTCTACAAGGCAGAGTCCTACCGACTGCGAAGGGCGGTGAAGGACGCAAAGAGAAGGCACAGAGACAAGATGGAGTTACAGATGGAGCAGCAGGACACCAGAAGCCTGTGGCAGGGGTTACGGATTGTAACCAACTACCGGAGCACCCCTTCCTCACCCGCATGTGCCGGCACCTCCCTAGCTGACGACCTGAACTCCTTTTACGCTCGTTTCGAGAGGGGCAGCACCACTCCAGGTCTGCCGACTATCGACAATACCGCCAGCGGGCTGGCTACCGAAGCTGAAGGGAGGAATGTGCACACATTCTCGCTGTCCGAGCACGACGTGAGGAGGGCACTGACACGGGTGAACACGAGAAAAGCTGCAGGCCCCGATGGCATCTCGGGGCGAGTACTCAAGTCCTGTGCTACGCAGCTAGCTCCAGTGCTCACTACATTATTCAACCTCTCCCTGGACAAGTCCGTGGTCCCTGCCTGCTTCAAAAAATCCATCATTGTACCGGTACCAAAAAATGCCTCCCCAGCCTGTCTGAATGACTACCGTCCGGTGGCCCTTACCTCGGTAGTCATGAAATGCTTTGAGAGGCTGGTGAAGAATCACATCTGCGCCTTCCTCCCTCGGAACATGGACCCGTTGCAGTTCGCATACCGTCCGAACAGGTCCACGGACGATGCGGTCTCCCAGGTCTTGCACACCGCTCTCTCCCATCTGGACAGCCAGAAGGGGGGCTACGTGAGGATGCTGTTCATAGACTACAGTTCAGCCTTCAACACGATAGTCCCCACCAGACTGGCCGGGAAGCTAATGGAATTGGGGCTCAACACCTCCCTGTGTGCCTGGGTCCTGGACTTTCTCACCGCCAGGCCCCAGGTAGTCAAGATGGGAGGGAATACATCGGAGTCCCTCACCCTGAGCACAGGATCGCCCCAGGGTTGCGTCCTCAGCCCCCTATTGTACTCCCTGTACACACATGACTGTGTGGCTAGGTTCAGCTCCAATTCAATAATTAAGTTTGCTGATGACACTGTGGTGGTGGGCCTGATCTCAGACAACGATGAGAAGGCCTACCGGGATGAGGTGGCTGATCTAGCACTCTGGTGCCAGGATAACAGCCTCCTCTTGAACATCAAAAAAACGAAGGAGCTGATCATGGACTTTAGGAGGGCACATCATCCGAGGACGTACACTCCATTGAGGATAAATGGGGATCCTGTGGATAGGGTGAACTGTTTTAAATATCTGGGAGTCCACATCTCTGAAGATATGACATGGGCATCACACGCCTCAGCACTCGTGAGTAAGGCAAGGCAGCGCCTTTACCACCTCAGGCAATTGAGGAAATTCAGAGTGTCTCCGAGGATCCTCCAGTGCTTCTACGCAGCGGTGGTGGAAAGCATCTTGTCCGGGAACATTACCATCTGGTTTGTGAATTGCTCTGCCAAGGACAAGAAGGCTCTGCAGAGAGTAGTGCGTTCAGCTGAACGCACTATGGGAACTTCACTCACCCCCCCTGCAGGAACTATACAACAGGAGGTGCAACTCCAGAGCAAATAAAATCATGGGAGACCCCTTCCACCCCTGCAACGGACTGTTCCAGCTGCTACGGTCAGGCAAACGCCTCCGTTGCCATGTGGTGAGAACGGAGAGGTTGAGAAGGAGTTTCTTCCCAGAGGCAATTCGGACTGTAAACGCCTATCTCACCAGGGACTAACTCTACTGAACGTTTTTCCTTCCATTATTTATTATGTAAAAGAATATGTGTGTTATGATTGTGTTTATAATTTGTTTGGTTGTTTTGTTGGTTGTCTTTTGCACAAAAGTCCGCGAGCATTTGCCACTTTCATTTCACTGCACATCTCGCATGTGTATGTGACAAATAAACTTGACTTGACTTGACTTTCAGAACTGCAGTGCAGATTAAACCTCTGGGTTCTGGATAAGAGAATATAACAGAAATACTGGCAGAGTGCAATAAAGTGCAACGTTGTCACTGAAGGCATTAAGAAGTAGGACGCAGTGAAACCCCACCTGAACCCTAATCTTAATATGAAATACTATCTGTAATAGATTTATTACAGTAACAAAGCCCACAAAATAACTCTGACCATCTCAATTACCAACACATCAAAGCAATGACATTTAGTTTCAAACCATATCCAAAGGACCAAAAATATACCCACCAGCCGGTGTAGGGGTTGTAATATAATTTGTTCCCATCTTTAGTGGTGAATTCCTTCCATAACAAGTGCAGGGCAATTTCTGCATGGAAACAATTGCATGTTTTTAATCCACATCATAGAGCTGAATGGCAAAATACAAATACATTAGAACCCATGGGTTCCACTAATACACCCAGAAATTCACGTTCAACCTTTCCATATTAAGGTTGCAATACTACACACAGTTACTCAGGCAGGTGAATGTGCATCTTCTGCTCACTCGTTTACTGGAGTTGTATGTACTTTAAGTGCATTACAGAAAGGCAATAAGGTCAGTCAACAGAAGCTGACCAACCTTAACACAATTGAGTTCCTATTTGAGTGACAGACATTGAGGGCTTATTGAGCCCAGACGACAACTTGAGATCACCCATAGCTCTTTTACACGTTGGAATAAGTTCCTATATACCAGTGGTGCATACTTTGGTAGTATCAAAGACATATGGATAAGGTGTATTGCCTTGACTCTGCCTTTGACTTTCTAGTACTCCAGTGAAGCGCAATGCAAGCCTCAGGAAACTTCTGGGAAATAGTTGTTACGTCCACCTGGACTGTCCTTCCTATTTCTGGTACTTTAACAAATTTACCACAGACATCACAAATTGGCAGTTTCTCTATGGCCCTTAAACTTCACTGGTTGATGATCATCATAGCTCCGTTTGTCTTATGTCAAAATCACTTCATCCCTGACATTACCTTCTGCTTTCCACTTAAGCAGTTTCCATGTGTGCACATGCACTCCCTTACCCTCCTTAACTTTATTGCTTTACAATTACCATTCAAATGTCTCAGACAAAATACAATCAAATTGAAACAGGCTGACACTCAGTGAAGCTGATGCTGAGAGAGGCTGAACAAGTTGGGGGGCTGCATTCTATGGAGTTCAGAAGAATGAGGAGGCATTAAAAAGCAGATGTTATCACAAGTCTGAAAGTGTTGGACGAGGGACCACAGTTGCGAGATAAGGAACCAGTAATTGAAATCAGAGATGTGTACAAAGTTCTTTTCGCAAGGTTAGTGAATCTCTGAAATTTCCAATGACAGAGAGTTGTGGAGCTTGTTTTCTTGGAAATATTTAAATGGACTTAGATGAATTTTTGAAAGACTGGGAGTTATGGGCAACTGGCACAGAGGATGAGTTGTGGCCAACATAAATCACACTGATCATACTAAATTTAGGGCAGGCTTGAGGAATGTAACTATTCCTGCTCCTATTTTTGTTTGTTCTTATGTGTTCTGCACTATGGTGACAATAACAGCATAGTAGTGATGAAGAATTATGTTTTATAGAAGATGTTTCCAATTGAGAAGAAGATTAAAACTACAGACCTTGTATTGGACATTAATAAATTTAGTATTAACTCCTTTCCTCAATAATTCAAATTTGGAATTTTACCACATTGAGTTTCCAGGTCAATAAGGTGGATTGATCTAGTCTTCACCAGTGTTGTGCAGCATCCATTTCAAACTTACCATCAGAGGATGGATTAACAAAGTAATTTTCTTTCTGTAGCATCCAATTGACAGCCTGACACTGATATGGTCTGAGTGTTGGAACAAGCAGAGTGTGCTGAACCTTCTCATTACAGAGAACTTCCTGCTGATGCGCATGACGTACAAAGTCATATAGCTCTTCTACATTTTCCCTTTCTAGTTCTTTATTAGCTTCTTCAACGGAGTTAGATACATCTGCATTAAAAGATACAGAAAAAAGATTAATTTATGGTTAAGTATCATTAAGAAAATGTCTCACAAAAAGAGTTGAACACAGATTTAATGATTTATAAACCTACAGTGAATTTCAGATATTTTATTTTTAATGAATAAAGTTCTTCCTTTTCTTTATTCAATGCTTAGTCTTTGCAATGACTATCTTACTTAGTAAGCATACTTTTGGAATTTGGATAACGAACACTAAACAGTAACCTAAATTAAACATTTGCACATTGATGGAAACTAATACATTTGCTCACTGTTGCTCTTTTGAAGAAGGGCGGGACGAAAAAGAGCAACAAAGATCTGGAGAACAGATAAAGGATTTTACAAAAATAACTGGTTTTCCATGTAAGATGCATATAGAAGATCTTTTGACACTCCTCAAAGAAGTGTTCTGGAGCTAGGCTATAGATTCCGGACAATATTTTATCCACCAATAAACCACATTAAATTTGAAAAAAGCAAAATACAATGGATGACTGAAATGCGAAATAAAACAGAAAATGCTAGAAATTCTCAGCACAGACAGTATCTATAGCAGGGGTCGGAAACCTTGTTCTGCAGAGGGGCCAGGACGCATGACTGTGAGAGGATGGTGGGCCACATCTATCACGTGTACACATGGATCCCGCCCCCATGGCAGGCATCAAATCACGTGTTCAGTCTTAGTTTGATGAAGGGTCTCAACCCGAAACATTACCTATTCCTTCGCTCCATAGATGCTGCCTCACCCGCTGAGTTTCTTCATCATTTTTGTCTACCTACGTGTTCACAGCAGGTAGACAAAAATGCTGCAGAAACTCAGCGGGTGAGGCAGCCTCATGCAATCCTTGCATGTCTCACCCGCTGAGTTTCTCCAGCATTTTTGTCCACCTTCGATTTTTCCAGCATCTGCGGATCTTTCTTAAACGTGTTCACAGAAGGTGCGCGGCCATGCCGGCAGCTTTGCGCAGGATGCGATGCGCTCGGCCGCTGCTTGGGGCGCTGGGCCGCTGCTCGGGGCGCTGCCGCTCGGGGCACCTGGCCGCTGCTTGGGGCACTGCTGCACAGGGCGCCCGGCCGCTGCGGGCCGGATGATTTCAGGTTACAGGCCGCATTCGGCCCGGGGGCCGTAGGTTGCCGCCCCCTGATCTATAGAATGAATACAGAATTAATGTTTCTTATCCATAACTGCATTGGAACTGGAGAAAATTAGATTAAATATGTTCCAAATTAACGAGAAAGGTCCGTTGATGGGGAAAGAATAAACGACGATGTCAGTGATCAAGGTGAAAGGAAGGATCAAAAGATGCTATCGGACCTGCTGAGTATTTTCACAATTTTCTGCTTATTTCAGATTTCTAGTAGCAGCAAATGTTTACTTTATAATAGTTCTCAAGCTGCCTTAATTATATCTTCCTTTTACAATGAACATTGTACCTGGAGCAGCTAAGTCAAAAAAATATTCCATAAGTTTCTGAATCAACATATTTGTCTTTTTCATTCTGCTGCTTCCTTCACTCAGGTCCACTGGTTTTCCTAAACCAGACTCAAGAAGATATACACCCACCTACAATGCAAAACAAACAAGTCAAGCTTAAATAGACAACTAGGACATTTGGCAAAAGACAAACTCTAAACTCAGATCTTAAGGGGTTGGACAGGCTAGATGCAGGAAGATTGTTCCCGATGTTAGGGAAGTCCAGGACAAGGGGTCACAAGTTAAGGATAAGGGGGCAATCCTTTAATACCGAGATGAGAAGAACTTTTTTCACACAGAGAGTGGTGAATCTCTGGAACTCTCTGTCACAGAGGGTAGTTGAGGCCAGTTCATTGGCTATATTTAAGAG
The DNA here is from genome assembly GCF_028641065.1 of Leucoraja erinaceus. Lineage (NCBI taxonomy): Eukaryota > Metazoa > Chordata > Chondrichthyes > Rajiformes > Rajidae > Leucoraja > Leucoraja erinaceus. The sequence goes on from NC_073381.1 coordinate 16,571,081, forward strand.
GGAGTTAGATGTGGCCCTTGTGGCTAAAGGGATCAGGGGGTATGGAGAGAAGGCAGGTACGGGATACTGAGTTGGATGATCAGCCATGATCATATTGAATGGCGGTGCAGGCTCGAAGGGCCGAATGGCCTACTCCTGCACCTAATTTCTATGTTTCTATCTTCACTGAATAGTCAGGGGATTACACTATCGGAAGATGTTAAGACCTTGCAACGGATGCAGACAAATTGACTAGAATGCTATAAAGGATAAGGACTCCACTTCATAAAGCAACTAAAACTTGCCCTACATTTTTTTGATTGTTTGATTGATTTTGATTTCCTTTGAGAAGAGATGAATATGCAAAGCTTTGATGGAGATGTTCAAATCAAGAGACTTAATTCATTCTGCATGAAACCTTATTTTTTCCAAGTGACGTTTTCCATTGCTAAACCCCATTTTTTTGGTTAAATTAAAACTACAATTTTACAAATAATCTATCCCCTTCAAGTTGATTCCAAGTCATTTGCCATTCCTCTATGGCACTACATCAATAGGGCAAAATATATTACAACCATTATGACAGTGCCAGGAAATGGAGGTGTTCAGCAAGTAGGTTTCTAGCACTTTAGCCAAATGGAGAAAATAAATAAACCCAATAGGTGGCAATATTACCCTCACGTTGACGACAAGCAAGGGCAATGAAAGCACAGCACTATAGACATAGCGAGGGACTAGCTCACTCAAGCTGCTAATGGAGGATTGTAAAGATGTCACTTCAGCACTGCCGGCCAGAAGATTTAACAAAATACAGAATACACAAGCAAATTAATAAAATACAGAATAATTTTGCAGTATGATAGGACATAATTTATTTTGTTATTATTCTGTAATTGGAGAGTAATCCTTTGCACAATATGATTACAGTGCAAGAAGAGCAGGAAGTAAACAACAGCAAAGGAGAAAAAAGAAACAGCGAGTCAGGAGGATTAATGGTTAAATCAAAGTTAACATTATATTGGAAAGATAAATACCTTCAAAGTTTGGCAATCTTCAATATTCGTTTGGAACAATCTGAGCACTTGCTTTCTTTGAAGCCACAATATATCCTCCAGTACTGTAAAAGGGAATGAGCTTCTCACAAAACCAATCACCTCTTCATGACAATCGCTCTCAGAGTCATAACTTTCCTTAGTGACTGAGATTTGCAACTGACTATCATTACTAATCTTTGACAAGCAAAGAGAGAGAGACAAAATATTATCTGGAAATACTTGGCCTACTGGAAGCTGGAGGATGAACTCATCTAACTGTGCTCGCCATTCTTTGTCCTGATGACATGGGGAGATGGCGATTCTGGGATGGGCAGAGTTGCTTGACAGGAAAGATCCTCCTTCATCCTCAATCTCAGTCACGCTGGAGACATTTGGTGATTTATTCAGTTTCAAACTGCTCACCAGGAGAGACCCTGCATCTCTATGTTCTGAGAAACCTGAGCCTGCAGCCAATGGATTGTTGCTGCTATCCGTTACAGCAGGTAGTTGAAGCTGCTTCAAGTCATCACACATGTTCCAACTCAGCCTTTTCTTTGCCTCCTCATCAACCCGCGTGGGGGGTGCACATTTTCTTCTGTTGCTCATTGTACTGTAAATGCAGGGCAAGTTTGCAGCTGTAACGAAGACCATAAACAAATTTCTCAGCGAAAATCTTGTATCGTTATTGCTTTCAATGCAGCAAAAGGAACAGATCATTCAGTCCCACAATCCATTCCACTGTTCAATTAGATCATGCTTGTTGCTATCTTGACTCCAACTTGGCTGCATTAGCCACACACCCCTTTCTTATCAAAAATCTAACTATTCCAAAATATTCATTAACAAAAATACAGATCATACAGATCATCTAAAAAATTCCTTGAATTGCCAAATATTATTTTTTTTAATTACAATGTAGAAACAAACCAGCTACCCCATTAGTCTGTGCTTGCTGTGTATCTTCCATGCCAATTATCTTCTACCCCTCTTTAACCGTCACACCCCTCTGGAGTTTAATCCATCAGCATAACTTTCTTCTTATACATGTTTTTATCCATCCTTTTCCTCAAAGTACTTTTACCACATATACTGCTCAGACACATTTGATATTTCTGTAAACTAAAATTAAAATCTTAATTCTTTATAATTGAAAATATGAACAAATCTTGAACTCCACCATGGACTGTCAATTTATGCTTTTGAAGGTAAGACCCAGACTCAACACATAATTCCAAATGCAGTGTAATTAGGGTGTGGTACAGCTGTAGCAAAGCAGTTTAGTTTAGTTTATTGTCGCGTGTACCAAGGTACAGTGAAAAGATTTCTGTTGCATGCTAGCCAGTCAGCGGAAAGACTGTACATGACTACATGTACAACATCATAGACACAAGTAGACAATGCAAGAAACTCTGAAAAGATCAGGCAACATCTGTGGAGAAAGAAACACTCAACATTTCATATCAATGACCCTTCACTTCATCTACCAGATCAGACTGACCTCTGAATTTAAATAAAACAGAATGATCATTTTTGATTCAAAATTAATGACTGAGAATCATGCCATAGCTATATTTCTCTTTTGTTTGTAACTTTATGCTCCAGTCTTCTACTTACTGCACCATTGCCAATGACAAACTTGGATTCACATCTCTCTGTTATACTAGATAGACAAAAGTGCTGGTGAAACTCAGCGGGTGCAGCAGCATCTATGGAGCAAAGGAAATAGGCAACGTTTCGGGCCAGTCTGAAGAAGGGTTTCAGCCCGAAACGTTGCCTATTTCATTCGCTCCATAGATGCTGCTGCACCCGCTGAGTTTCTCCAGCACTTTTGTCTACCTTCGATTTTCCAGCATCTGCTGTTCCTTCTTAAACTCTCTATTATACTATCTAGTTCTTCAATAATTCATTAAAACATACACGATCCTTAGTAGTCCTAACAAGGTGGACCCAAGAGAATGATAAATCCTATTGGAGAATCTTGAATTGTGGACGGGATCAATATTTAAAATCTTGGGTGTGTCCATTTAAAACATGGATAAGACTCATTTTTTTCTCGTAGATGGTTGCACGTTTTTGGAACTCACTTTTGCAAAGGTTGAAGAAAGCTAAGGTTTTCAGGATTTTCGAGGCAGAGATAAATAGTTAAATACTTGCTAAGCAGGCAAGTGTAGGATTATGGTGGGTAAATGGGATGTCGAGGTCATAATTAGATAAGCCATGATTGCATGGAATGGCATTGCAGACTTGAGGGGCCAAAAGATCTACCTCAGCCCCTAATTCATATGTTGACAGTGAATAACTGAAGCCGCAGCATTGATTCTAATCGTCGTGTCTCTCTGGTGTATGATTAAACACCTCATATCAGTTTACACCTCCTAATTCAACATTATCCCCTGCGCTGAAACAAAATAAATCTAATCAATTAAAATGCACAGTACAAAAAATTAAAATGAAGAATAAGTGCCCAAAAGATATGATTCTAACAAATTTTAACCTGGAGAATTTTATACATTAAATAATTTAAGAAACTATCTCTCTTAATTCTGTAAATTAAGCAATTCGTAATAAATTCAGGAACAAATAACAGCTTCAATAGTTTAAACTTACCTAATTAGAAACAAAAATATTATTTGCCTTATGTGGAAGCATGTTGGGAAAGCAAAGAAATTCAGAAATCCTGTTCCATGATGAACACAGACATTGGTGTCCAATTGTAGTCCAACCCCTATACACACATGTTCGAAAATCGCAGTTACAAATGCAATGAGAATTCATTGTCACCCTTCAACTTAGGAGAGATATAGCTGTAACATATGAAATTAAAGTCATGCATAGATTTTTCTGCATCTTTTTACAACCTGCAGCTTAAAAACTTTATATTAATAAAGCACGCATGGTGTAGAGGGTTTAAATCAAAGATTCTTGTAAATAAAGTTTTAACAAATTAGTTGGTTTATCTCCAATTATCTTTATTTTAATTTTATTTTATTCCTTATTTTATCAAATTTCAATTTGAAAATTCAAACCATATAACCATATAACATATAACATATAACAATTACAGCACGGAAACAGGCCATCTCGGCCCTACAAGTCCGTGCCGAACAAACTTTTTTTTCCCCTTAGTCCCACTTGCCTGCACTCATACCATAACCCTCCATTCCCTTCTCATCCATATGCCTATCCAATCCTTTTTTTTTTAACTTTAAAAAAAAAAAATGTAATACAATGCATGTCCAAAAGGAAAACTGACTTGCAAATATATATCTATCAACAACAAATAATTCAAAAACTTTGAGAAAAATCATGTCACTAATAAAAATGTATACAAAAACAAATGGTATGGAAAATTGTCAATCCTCTCCTCATTCCCTGAATTTGAAAATTATGCTTAGGAGAGTATTTGTAGTGCATTTTGTCAATGGTGCACAATGCAGCCACAGTGCAATAATAATGGAGGGGATGAAAATGGTGAAGGGTAGCTGATGGGATGTTTTGTTGCAGATGGTGTTGGTACTTCACTCATCCAAGCAAGTGGAGAGTATTCCATCACACTCCTGAATTGAAAGTGATGCTGGAAATGGCTTGTGATATCAGGCAGTCATTTGCCTGGCTTCTACCCTGCTATTTATGTGATTGGCCCAAATGGGTTTATGCACAATGATGACCACATCACCCCCTCCCCCACCCAGTCGCTCTGATGTTAATGATGAAGGACTCACGATGATACACCGAGGGTGCGTGGTTAAACTCCTTCTTGTTAGAAATAAAATGGTGATTGTTTAATACAGGAAGGGGGAAGAAAACAGAAAACAATAAATCATAGAATAATAGAAAACAAGAGTCCGAGGACGGTCCCGACCTCACACATCATCTGTTTATTTCCCTCCACATATGCTGCTTGGCTTACTGAGTACCTCCAGCGTTATTTTTGCTCAATATCCCAGTATCTGCAGTTTCTAATGTCTCCAAACTATTATTCTGTCAGTTTAAAGGATATGTGCGGGTCGAGTTTTTTAGACAGAGGGTGGTGGGTGCCTGGAACATACTGCCTGGGGTGGTGATGGTGTAGGCAGATATGACAGTGGTGTTTATGAGACTTTTAGATCAGCTATATGGATAAATATGCAGGGAATGGAGGGGTAAGGATCATGTGCAGGCAGACGATATTTGTTTAGCTTGGCATCGGGTTCAGCACAGACATTGTGGGCCAAAGGGCCTTTTCCTATGCTGTAGTTAAATCAAAGAGCATTTTGACTTAACACCTTTGACATTTCAGATTTAGATTATATTTCAGTAAATTATTACATGTTCAAATCTTTGTTACAGCCATTATCAACGAGCAAAACATTGTTAAATACAGGAATATTGCATTCTTAACGAATCACTCATTAATATAATCACGTTGGTACTTAAATACATAAAGGAAACTAAAGAAAATTAGAAAGGTTTGTATTTTTGCAATACATTTCTGGAACACAGGTTGTTGTCCCAAGTCACTTTCAATTCAAGAGGGAGTTTTGTAGCGGGGGTGCTGTTGCGATGCATTGGTGTTGATGGAAGGCTAAACACTTGGCCGGCAGGCTAGGGATGCTGTGGCAACTTCTACATCCAGTTGAGAAGGAAGATGCGGCCCAGATGAACACAGGGTTTGAAAGGCAACCCCTCGTACTGAGCAACAGTCTCTGTGTCGCTGAATATTGTGCTGGACACATCCTTCGAACACAAAGGCAGTGCAATCACTCAACGCCAACACTCGTGGAGGAAAGCTGCTCGGACGATCGTTAAGGAGGTTACTTACAGCATGGTGGGACGTTCTCGGGGAGATATTCTGCCCTGTAACCATGGCGACTGCAGCCGGAGACCGGGACTGGCGGAGGAGACCCCTCCCGGAAGAGGCCGGCATCGTCCCGGAAGTCAGCGCTACACGCAGTCATGTACGGCCGCTTCGTGTCTCGGAAGATCAGTCGCATCCGATGGCGGCCGGAGCCTGCCTCCGCGCTGCAGCCGCCGGAGAGTATCGCCACCGGCTCCTGGGACGCCGAGGTGTGTGCACTCCGGAAGGAAACGTGGATGGAGGCGGGACTGCGGGAAGCAACGGCAGGGAAGGGCAAGATGAGGAAGGCGGGAGGAATCAAAGATAGCTCTGCTTTAATCTTTGGGAGGAATGGCACAGGCGAGGGAGGGGGCAGTGCCGGGACAGACAAGTGGAGCTGGGGGCGATGTGGCGACAAGAGGAGAGGGTGCGGCGGGCTCTGTAGGAGTTGGGCTGGGGTGTGGGGACATGGAGGAGTGGGGGGGAGGGGGCAAGAGGAGTTGGGGGGGAGGGGGCAAGAGGAGTTGGGGGGGGAGGGGGCAAGAGGAGTTGGGGGGGGGGGGGGCAAGAGGAGTTGGGGGGGGGGGGGTGGGGGCAAGAGGAGTTGAGGGGGGGGGAGGGGGCAAGGGGAGTTGGGGGGAAGGGGGGGCAGAGGAGTTGAGGGGGGAGGGGGAAAGAGAGGGGGGGCAAGAGTAGTTGAGGGGGGGGGGCAAGAGAGGAGTGAGGGGGGAGGGGGGAAATAAAACGTAAGGCAGAGTTTTCAGAACCAAGGAGAACTGGCAGGTAATGTAAAATACCCACCAAACTGTGTATAGGGTGATTTCACGAAAGGTCACTGGGGCGTAGACCCGCACCAACGTGACCGAAAATCTCAAGTGGAGGACATGCTAGACATCCGGTACATGTTAGTGGATGGGAAAACACGCACTTTCCCACCCGTTAAAAACATAGAAAATGGCCAGGTTTTGATCTGCAATTTATTGTGCCAGTCGGGGTGACCGTGAGGCACAGCTACCTAGATTTACAGTTAAAAAAAAAGATAGAAACTAAGGTAAATTAAAGAGGGAGCTGAAGGTGCCAATCCAGCGGAAGTGAACAGCGGACATTTGCCGTGGAGATTTAGAGGTCCAAAATATCGGGAATTCTCGCGTTTGCTCGCTGAATTTCATCAAAAGTAAGTCAATAATGCCTTACTTTTGATGAAATTTTGAGATTTTCGGTCACGTGGGTGCGGATCTACGCTCCAGTGACCTTTCGTGAAATCACCCTATTACAGCTGTGTATCTCTGGCTCATTAAAAATTGTCTGGCTCCTGGCTCCTTAAAAGTGTTTTTTAAAGTACTTACCGTACACTGTGCTAGCCGTCTTAACCTTCCTGTTCATCGCGGTGTGTGTCTATCACCTTGGCTTTGCACCATGTGAATTTCAGACAGTGCTCCCCCCGCTTTCCCTGGCCCCCACCTTTACGATGTGTTTGTGTGTTCCACTCTTGACACTCGTCATTCCACTTCCCGATTTTTCAGCGACTGCCGCGAGCTTGACACTTGTTGGCAGTCTGCTGAAAAATCGCCTAAGTTGGACAGGCCCTTAAGATATTTGGGACTGAGATAAGGAGAAATGTCTTCACTCTGACAATGGTTTACTTATGCAATAAGCGAGTTCGGTATTCCGACTGCGCATTCCCAGGTCATAGGTCACTCGCTATAAACATTCTCGGCAGCTGTGCTGCTGCAGGCCTACGTTTCGTCTGGGGTCGGGCACTGGTGTCCGGCACTGTTGTTTTGGGGGGGGGTGGGAGGGAACGGTGGGCAGTCCAGTGGCTGTTCGGTAGCACTAGCGGCGCCGTGGACCTGGGTTCTATTCTGGCTTTGGATGAGCCGCGGGTCTGTGTGCGCGCAGCAGCTGAGAATGTCTCTCATTGTGTAGTTCGATATGTAGTCTCACTCAAAGGCCAGCAAATTTGTCGTCATCATTCCACAGTCTGAATAAACTAATTAATCTGTGAAGTACAGTAGTAATTTTTCCTATTTTGAAACCTCGCTAATGATGTTTTTTCCCCCGTCCCCAAGCAGCAGAACAAAGTATGCCTTTGGGAGGCATATGGCACTGATAACACTGAATCAGAGCACTTGTTTGTGGAGGACCCTGAGCTCAAGTGTGAAATAAACCACGATGGTGATGTTATGGATTTACAGGTAACTGCTAAGCAGTGATCAAGTTTATAATAGATTTTGCTGCCAATCTAATTCTCCCAGCACTGCATTTAGAATATCTCCCAATAAAATTCAGATGGAAATAGCTAAATACTTGGAAGATTGAGGATTTGAAGATTATGGGAAACTAGCACAGACCACGACCATAGATCAGTCATGATCATGTTGAATGACAGGGCAGGCTTGAGGGCCTGGTGGGCTTCCCCTATTTCCTTGTGTCTTGATTCTCAATTAAAAACTACTTTTTTTTTTTAAAGGTATATTTGGGCTTGTGAGTGACTGCTATCCCTCTAGGTTTTCAAATCAAGTGACCTTTGGGATTATATATTCAATTTTACATTTTGTGCATATTTGTTTCTGTACAGCCCCTGATCCCCTTTGCTGCAGCAACTTTGTGTTAACTTTCTACTGTTATAACATCCAACTGTCAACATATAAAATTAGCAGTTTGCTTTCATTTTGTAGGTTTTTTAAAAATATGTATTTTTTATTAGAAGCAAGCATGTATCATAATAAAAACATTTCATTTGTTGTAGTTTTTTGACCAGGAGAGGATTGTCACAGCTTCGTCTACAGGAAGTGTGAATCTATTCCAACATCAACCCAGCAGCGAGGTAATAACGCACAATTATGACATTTCCACAGTGCTTCCATATTTTGGCTCATAATATTTAGTTTGGAGACACAGCACAGAAACGGATCCTTTGGCGCACCGGGTCCGTGCCGACCGGCGATCCCCGTACACTAACATTATCCTTCACACACTGGGCACAATTTACATTTGTACCAAGCCAATTAACCTACAGACCTGTATGTCTTTGGAGTGTGGGAGAAAACCGAAGATCTCGGAGAAAACCCACGCGGCCACAGGGAGAACGTGCAAACTCCATACAGACAACGCCCCTAGTCTGGATCAAAGCCGGGGCTCTGGCGCTGTAAAGCAGCAACTCTACCACTGTGCCGCCCAATTATTTTATTGTTTCCACTGTCAATGTTGTGCTTGTTTCAGATCCTGATCCGGTTCCTATTTTGTTTTCTCTTTGCCTCTCCTGCAGACTCTTACTCTTTCCCGGACCTGGGACCGTGTCCACTATCATTTGAACACCAGCGCCCCCTGCACCAGCGTGGTTTGTAGTTATCCTGACATTGTTACCGTTGGGGAGGATGGACGAATCAATCATATCCTAGCTGACTTGAAGGAACCGGTGCGGGTCATAGGTGGGTGAAGGAAAGTAAGGCTGAGTTTAATAAAGAACACTGCAGAGCAGGAAACATCAGATACCAGCGGATGTGTTTAACTATAATAGGCTTGCTCCTCCTCCATGGGTCACCACCTCTGTGGGAGGGGACTTCATACTCAATCACATGGTTTCCTCTTCCTTCATCTGAAATTATGATCATCCCCAAATTTAAATTGTTCCACCAACGGTGAATGGGTTTTCACTATCAAAGCAACAAATATCTTTAATAGCTTAAAACAAAACAAATGAATGCTATGAGAAGAGAAACAGTAGGTTTGGAAAGAGAACATAGAGGGTTGCATATAACTAAAGCAATTGGTATGTTGACATTTAATAAATGAATGAATAAGTTTATTGGTCAAGTATTCACATACAAGGAATTTGCCTTGGTTCACTGCCCACAGGTGCCAATATGGCATACAGTGACAGTTACAAATGACACATAAAACACTAAACATTAATAATAAAACACAATTGATCAAACATGCGAAACAAACAAAATACCAGAGCAAAAGGAGGCTACAGATTTTTGGTTATTGAGTAGAGCTACTACTCGTGGAAAAATGCTGTTTTTATGTCTGGCTGTGGCAGCTTTGACAGTCTGGAGTCACCTTCCGGAGGGAAAGTGATTCAAAGAGTTTGTGGCCAGGATAAGAGGGGTCAGAGATGATCTTACCCGCTCGCTTCCTGGCCCTTGCAGTGCACAATTCGTCAATGGAGGGAAGGTTGCAGTCAATAATCTTCTCAGCTGCAGCCTCTGGGCGTCGTGCTTGGTGGCTGAGCCAAACCAGACCACGATGGAGAAGGTGAGGACAGACTACGATAGCCGTATAGAATTGGACCATCATTGCCTGTGGCAGATTGTGCTTCCTCAGGGGATGGAAGGGGATGGAAAGTAAGAAAGCGTTATTGCAATAATTAGACCAAACTTGGGAAAGTGCTGGTTATTTCCTCTGGCTTGAGGGATTACATACAGGATACAAGTGAGGAGATGGTTCTCAAAAGATCTATGATCCAGTTGAATGGTGCACCCAGTTCAAGAGACTAAGTATCTTAATCCTGTTTGTAATGCTTTTTAAATGATGTGGGATTATTTTTAAAGAATGGAAGTACAATGTATAGAGATATATAAACTTTATCAACATCCCAAGCTCTTTGCAATAATGTAATCCAAATAAATTGTCACAGCCATAAAATCTGGCATGGAGTTTAAGATTAGAACGTTCCCTTCTGCTTATTGACATCTGTACATAGGTATTTTCTCGTCTGGTTTTTGATCCAGGCTCTTCGGGGAATCTAGGCAGTCAGTAAAAAAGAGAATATGTTAACATTTTCTAAATCTTCTTCACTTGCTGCACTTGATGAGATTCTGCATTTGCAGAACTAATTTTATGAATAATTTAAACTGTCAGTATTAGTTTTTCACGTTGCCCTTTTGAAAATGTATCTCAGAAATTTATGTTTGGTAACTAGTGAGAGCTACCTCAACTCATTGCCCTGTAAATCTTTCAGTTTTGAAACTCCTGCCGTGTAGTAATGTAACACTGATCTCTGCTTTCTGGTTTTGTATTTAATATGCAGATATTGGATTATGTTTTCTGATGTACTTTATTTTGAATGATTTTGGCCTTCTAGGCTATTGGAGTTGAAGTCCATGTTTTTGGTCAGTGGGGTAGTTTCCAAATGTCTAAAGCTAGGAAAGAGGTGCAGATGTTCAGGGAAAGGAATTAATTTAAGATATATTAACTGGGATTGTGTTTTATAGCGGTGAAGAATTTGAATGACATGCCCAATACAAAGGTCAATTGCAAAACTTCCAACTTGCTCAAGTTGACAGCTTGTAAATCCAGTAAAAAAATTGAGCATATAGAACTACTGTTTCTAACATAGCAAGACAAAATTTTACCAGTCACTTTCTATTTAATGTGGCCTTGTGCACCATTAAGATAATGCACAGTGAAAGTGTGACAGAGGGATACCAGAGTGATTTATCTGTTTGCCTTTAAATAATGGCAATGTTTTGTTTGTCCCTGCCTAAGAGAACTTGGGAAGAGGCCTGCCTTCACCGTCATTTTTCGGGACTCTGCTGGGAGGATCTGTGCTCAAGTCCTTGGAAACAAGTACACCAGCCACTGCCGACTAAGACATGGCTGGTACATGATAAATTAATTAATGTTGCAAAGTGAGAACAGGCTTTTGCAATAGAGCTGCCTCACCAGACACTAATAGTTGAACAGAATTCGCATTGACAAGTTTTTCATGTTTGTTTGTTTGTTAGAAATTGGCTTCCAGATCTCATCTTATTATTCCCTCTCTTTTCAGATAATGCTGACAGCAGTTCACTCAATGCAGTTACGTTTCTGCGAACTACAGAGATTTTGACAGTCAATTCTATTGGGCAGTTGAAAATCTGGGACTTCAGAAAACCAGGAGACAAACCATTGCAGATATTTTCTTTGTAAGTTGAACGATTATGTATTCACTTAACCCTATATCTTATGCAGGAAATATAATGGTAAAGTACAAGTGTGCAGCAGGTTAGGACGTCTTGGATAATTATAGTTGCATAGGCAAGATCTGCATGTTGAAACTTTAAAGTTCTTTTATCTATAATGCGAAGTAAATACTAATGGAGCTGCACAACAGATTATACAATGTTCCAAAAAGGATTTGAGTGGAAAGAATCCAGATCATTTTAAGAATCTGCCTACAGCTCCAGTTGCAGATGACACCTTTCAGATTCCAGCCACGTGGTGTTTATTTAAAAAAAAAAAAAAAAAAAATCTATTGGTCACTGGTAATTGTTTTTCCCTTATACCTGTGAGCTCTAGTCCTTGGCCCCTCTACCAGTGGAGAGATTCCACTGTCCCCTCAACGTTTTATATACTTACAACAAAACCCTAATTCTCCTTCTTTAAAGAAAACGGCTCCAGCCCTTCTCGTCCATCCATGTAATTATAGTCCCTCAAGCAAGGGACCATTCTCAAATCTTTCCTGGACCCTCTCTGATTCTTTCACATCTTTTCTATAATGAAGATAAGTGAACATAATTGTCCAATTGAGGTCAGACCACTGTTTTATAAAGATTTGACACCACATTCCTATTTTCATACTCTATGCCTCTGTTGATAAAATCCTCAGCATCCATGTACAAATTCCCATTTTTGTTCTAAATACATTCCACTCCTCCGTATGCTATCCTTTTACTATTTAAATATGGCTATATTTTTAGATTCTTATTTAGGGGGTTGCCAGTTAATCTTTTCTCATACACCTTCTTTGTCTCACATGTTTAGTTTCTCTTTCTCATGATCCTTTTGTAATCAGCCTGGTTCTCACTGGTATTTACACGCCCACAGGACATAAGCAGACTTGATTTGCTTTCTTTTCCTTTGTACCTCTTTTGTCACTCGGGGAGATTTGTATGTGTTAGTTCTCCCTTTGCCCCCCCCTATGTGGGTGTGTCTGAACTGCACCTGAATCATCTCTTCCATAAAGGCAATCAATAGTTCGAGTGCTGCTTATAAACTTTGCGTTCCAATGTACTTGGGCTGAATCCACTTGCATCCCATTGAAATAACTTGTCAGCTCCTCCAAATCAAATAATAGTTGCATGCTTGTCTAATTTACCCATGGTGCCTTTTACACACTACTGCTAATAATTACAGGTTATGCATCCTTATGTTTAGGATGAAGGACCTGTATTTTCTATTGGATATTTGACTATTGTATTTAATATATTTCCATCTCAACTTACTACAGGGATTAATTAATTTGTATGTTTGGTTCCTACTTCTGAACTTCCATGAATCAAAATGTTATTTCCACACTACTGCCAAACCTTACATTATCTTAGAGCTCTAATGGCTGTACAAACTTGTGTTTAGAATTTAAATTATTTTAATTGTTTGCTTAGTCTTTTGTTTCCTTTCTGGATGCTTCTCTTTGTTTTCAGTACAGATGAACGAGTGCCCCTGCACTGTGTAGACAGACATCCGAGTCAGCAGCATATAGTGGGGACAGGTGGCCAGGATGGAACACTATGTATCTGGGATATCAGACAAGGAAGTGTTCCGATCTCCGTGTTGGATGCTCATTCTGCAGAAAGTGAGTTTGAATCTTCTCATCTGACTTGGCCTCTGATAACTGAGCATTTGCACTACTAATTTGTGTTATTGATTAAATCTATGAGTTTAAAGGTCACCTTGTTTTCAGTGAGGGGGGAATTTAATCCTGATTTGAGACTTGCATTAAAGTGTAGGAGTGCATTTGCATGTCATTCAATTATTTTCATGAGGAAAGTCTTCAGCTAGAGTGGGTAAAATGTGGAACCCGACACCACAACAAAAACCACACAACTCACCTAGATATGGTTAAGACAAGTTACGGGTGAAAAGTAAAGGATATTCTGAAAAGGTTAGATGAAGAAGGGTTGGGCAGTTCCGATAGCTTGTATTTACATGCAAGTTTAAACATTTTTTTAGAATTGCATAGATGTCAAAAGTACTATAGAACTCCACAATTCTGCATCCAATTGCTGATAGTTCGGCATCTGGGTCACTTGTTAGTAAGCTAGGAGTCCAGAGTGTGAGAATGTGGAAACAAATAGCTGCAGATGCAGGTAAATACACAACAGGACACAAAGTCTGAAGGTCTTGACCCAAAACGTCACTTATCCATGTTCCCCAGAGATGCTATCTGACCTGCTACGTTACTCCAGCACTTTGTGTCCTTTTGTCCTGAGTGTGAGAGTGTTTGGAGCTGCAGTTGCGGTTGGGAGTATGGGTACATTTGTGACTGGAGCTGGAATTCAGAGTGCTAGTATACTATTGCCTTTAAATTCACCAGGTTCATTAGAAAAATCATACCGCAACTTGTTTTTAAAATAAGTGAAATAAAAGTGTTGTTATGACAATTTCTTCCTTTTCTAATGTCCAACTTTCCATTGCCATAACTACACAGGTAGGTAGGACTAATCTTGTGCAGATTATAGAAAAAAGATCTTCCAGTTGTTATTTCCAGTTTAATTGATTCTTTATTGAAGTAGTTGTACAAACAAAGAGATGAACATACCAGGTCCTACTTATTCTTATGCAAGTTGTAGCTTTCTTTTCTCTCTCTCTGGTGAGAGCTGTGTTCTCTCCACCTTCCGTGCATGATCTGGTCTGGTCACTCCCCGCCCAATATGATATTTATAATGCCCTTCTATGCATCAAATGCCCACCCCCCAGTGTTCAAAATAATACTGCTAGAAATATCTAGACAAAATAATATAATATGCAGTAGCTAACCTAAACATAAATGGCTCCTACAAGTGTCTTAGGGTTTAATTAATGCTGACATGCAACAATTTGGAAGATCTCCCAGTTCAGCGTTACCAAAGTCCCTAGGACACTGGATTATCAGAGTTTTACTCGAATAGTTACATAATTGCTGTTGGCTGTAGTTGCCTAGCATTGAAAATCATTAATGGCAATTTGTGCAGTTTGCGTTGCTTGTTTAAGAAATATTCCCCCTCCCTTTACCTCATGACTGTACGTAGGATTCACTGAAACATCTGTGTGATTTTTTTTTTAATTGTATTTTTTAATTCTCTGGTAAATAAACCTGAGGAAAATAAACCATCCTACAGTTCCCTTTTAAGATATGACCTAATTATGGAATAAAAGGCAATCCCATGCGACAAGGGCATGAGTATTTTCATCTCCAAACCCCTGAAGAAATGGACATCACTGCTCACTGGATCTCTTTTTATCTATAATTCCATGTGCCACCCTATCTCAGGCCTTTTGCATCGAATCTACCGATTCCTCCAACATTGAACAATGTGTGCTCAGAGCTATCTGCAAAAATTAACTTACTTTAGATGGCTAACTCCATAGTGCCTTATTTTGGTGGTCAGTGCCCATGTCCCTCATCTGGTCATATGTCCTCATCCCTTGTACACCATGACCGAACCACAATTACTTTGTTGCACCCTCCCTAACTAATGACCATCATTTTGGTGTGGAAAGCCCAGACATCTCTCCTCAACTTCCCCATCCTCCATCTGCTATATCTTGTTCTCATCAATGACAGAATACAACACTGGCCATACTGTTATCTTTAGGAAACTCCAGTCCTGTCTGCTTTCATTGATGGGTATATAAGACTCCATAGTGCTATTTGAACAGGAGAGTTTCTCTGTTGTAAAGAGTAATCCCTCAACCGACATCACTAATACAAATGTGTCATTGACATGGTGTATTTTGTCAGACCTCACTGGGTTGTATTACAAATCAACTTCTTTCCTCAATGATTTACGATGTTCATGTTTATTATTGTCATGTATACTGAGGTACAGTGAAAGGCTTTGTTTTGCATGCTATCCAATCAAATCAGGTATACTATATGTAAATACAATCAAGTTAAGTACAACAGGTAGAGCAGGGGAAACGATATGGAGTGCAGAATATAGATTTTGGCTTGTAGCTCCATAGATAATGTTCAATGTCTGCAATGGGATATTTTGGTGATATGGGGCACAGGGTAGAAATGCTTCCTATTATCTAAAAAGATTAATGCAAATAAAACTGATAGGATGTCTACTTTCTAATGCATATTCTGAATTAAGTCTCTCCTCCACTATTGTCATTCAACTCCGTTTCCCCTAAAGACTGTACGCCATTTTGATTATGTTGAATGCAATGTTTGTCTTACTTTCTCATTAAAACCTAACATATGTACACACAATTTCATATTATTACTAATTTTTCTTAAAACTTCCCTTAGCTAGATTTGAGCATTGTCTTGCAAGTCAAGTAGATAACCCTACATTGGCATTTTCACAGTGGTCAGACTAGCCTCTGCTTTGCCTCTTCCAGGTCAATGATAATAATGACAAATAAACTAGTAAGTGTTGTGCATGAGGAACATTTTATCACACTGGACTGCAATTGCAATATTGCCTAGCGATTGAATGGCAAAGTATGAAGTTCACATGGGTATACATTTTTTTATTGACAGTGTGGGAAATTCATTTTCACCCTTCCAACCCTGATCATGTCTTTACCTGCTCTGAGGATGGGACTTTGTGGCATTGGAATGCATCTGTTGTTAATTCTGAAAAACCTTCTTATCTTCAAGGTAAGAACTGCTATACCTGTTCTATATTGATTAAGTTAATATTAGCAATGGTTTTTTTAAAAGATTAAATTAATTGAATCACCCTGGGGCAATTAATGCTTTTAAATGGAAATTTGTGTAACAAAAAAACAAATGAGGGGTTCAAATCTCAAAATGCCTGAAGAGGTAAATGTGTTCATTAGATGTGTTGGTCATGGGAATGAGACCCCCCTCAGCATGCGAAGGCCAGAGTTACACAGAAACATAAAAAAATAGATGCAGGAGTAGGCCATTTGGCCCTTCGAGCCTGCACCGCCATTCAATACGATCATGGCTGATCATCCAACTCAGTATCCCGTACCTGCCCTCTCCATACCCCCTAAAGTTAGAGTGGGAACGGACACAACCACATATTTTAGCACCTTGCTCATCCATAATATTTCTGGCCTAATGATACCTAGGCTGCTACCTGCAATCCGTTCCACTCAGTCTGGGTTTGTAATCTTCGAATGTTACAATCACAAGCTGCATTGAGAGGTTTAAAAACTATTTTACTACTTGTGCAATTTTGAAAAAATGCTAAGTTTAAAGCAGATCATACTCTTGGTTGTAATGGAAGCATAATTCAATTGCCAAGCAAAAATTGTAGGTGCTGGATATCTAAGCCAAAAATAGAAAATACTGAAAATAAATCAGGGGCTGACTTCTTCTGGGTATTTCTAGCTTTTTCTGTGTTCAAATTGAACGATACAGTTTTTGCTTGGCAATTGAATTGTGTAAAAATGGTGGTTCTGAAAATTGGATGCTAATTCAGCTGCATATGGACTAGGAACAGGCATTCGTTATAATTTAAAAACAAGTTATGACACTTGCCTTTCTTGTGTTTTCCCAGGTAACAGAAGCTTTGTGTTGAATAATTCCAAAGTTGACTTGAACCAGTCAGTGAGCAGTGCATGGGTCGCCAGTGATATTACAAAAGGAAAAGTCGATGCCAAAAATCTACTGTCGGATTACAGCTTGTCTGTCAATAGTTTGGATGTCGTGGGAGAGCATTTAGTCTGTGGAACAGATGCAGAAGCTATTTACATTACCAGAAATCTGCAAGTCTGAATAAGCAGATTCAAATTACTGAACATGAACTAATGCTCTAAAACCAAATTCTTTGCCATTATGCTGAGCAACGACAAGCATACTTGGATAACTTTAATAAAACACTCCTTCAAAAGTGACATGGTTGTCTGATTTTAACACCTCATGCAGAAGACCAAATGAAGTTTAAATCAAGGCCATATCCTTGAGTCACAAACTTATTTTAAATCTCCAGCACCACTTTACTGTGATTTCTAACTGTTAGTTGAGAATTTAAGAATCCTTACATATTGTATGACGATGCACATAATTTAGTTTATTATTGTCATGCGTACCGTGGTACAGTGAAAAGCTGTTTTTGTTGCGTGCTATCCAGTCGGCGAAGACTATACACGATTACAACCAAGCCATCCACCGTGTACAGATAGAGGTTAATACGAATAACATTTAGTGCAAGGTAAAATCCGATTAAAGTTAGTTCGAAGGTCTCCAATGAGGTAGACGGTAGGTCAGGACCGCTCTCTAGTTGGCGAGAGGACTGATTAGTTGCCTGATAATAGCTGAGAAGAAACTGTACCTTTTGCCTGAGGGGAGAAGGAGTGACCGGGGTTAGACTGGTCCTTGATTATGCTGGTCTTGGATGGAGCTGCTCCCAAACCATATTATGATGCATCTCGATAAAATGCTTTCCACTGAATCTGTAGATGTTGGGGAGGATTGTTGGGGACATAGAGAATTTCATGAGCCTTCTGAGGAAGTAGAGGCATTGATGTGCTTTCTTGGCCATTGCTTCGATATGGCTGGTTCAGGACAAATTGATGGTGATATTTATTACTAAAAACTTGAAGCTTCCAACTATGTGCCACTTCACTTCCCGGAATCGATCACAATCTCCTTGTTTTTGACATTGAGGGGGGAATGGTTATCCCAGTACCAGCTTGGGGATTCTTAATCTCTTTCCTATACTCTGTTTCATCAATGTTTTATATCTGGCCCACTACAGTGGTATCGTCTGCAAATTTGTAAATTGAGTTGGGTTGGTATTTGACTGCACAGTCATGGGTGTATAAGGAGTAAAGAAGGTAGCTATAGTCTATGAATAAAAGTCTGTCATAGGTGGCTCTCTTATCCAGGTGTTCCAGGGATGAGTGTAGGGCCAGGAAGATGGCATCAGTTGTGGCGGTATGCAAATTGCAGTGGATCAAGGTTGCTTGGTAGGCTGAATTTAATAATGAAGTAAGGATGAGCTGAATATTTGCTAAATTTAGCTGTTAGAACATTTTCTTGTATTGATCTTAATGCAGAGGTGATGGACTTAAAGTCATGGCTACGGGTTTAGACATAATCCTAGAAATGAATCTGACACCGTCTAAAGCAATTTGTATCTATATAACAAAAGTTCCAGTGCATCTCCAAATTGGAGAGAACAAAATTACTTTGGGGAAAAATTAGCTTGGGGGGGGGGGAAAGTTTTAGTCAAAGTTCAACGAGAACCGTGTGTGTGTGAGAGAGATGGATATACAGATCCTCCCCAACTTATGAATGCCTGACTTATGTACAGGCATTCCTGACATCGGAATTGCTCATTTGGGAGACTGGCAGCGCGGATTTGTCAGCTGCTGCTGAACTGCAGGTATCTTTACCAGTGGGAACTCATTTTGCAGCCACATTTCTGACTTGCAAGTTGTTCATAGGACTGGAACCTGGGGACGACCTGTTCAGATTTAGGAAGTTCCAGAAATTGCTACCCTGGCTTCTGTGTGGGACAATTCCAAGCAAATGGGAGTGCTGGTGCTCAAAGCCTGGGAAAGTAGAAAGAGGAGATAAGAGACGGCAGATGCTAAAGTCTAGAGAGAAAAAAACTAACTGCTGGAGGTTCTCGGCATCTGTGGATGGAAATGGTTAATTACATTTTGGGTTGGGACCCTTCAAGAGTAGAATAGAGGGAAGATAGCTAGAAAGTTGAAGGTAAGGGTTGGGTCAAGAGCTGACTAATAGGTAGATCCAGGTGAGGAGTGGTTGATTAACAGATGCGTCAGGTGGTAGAGAGAAGGGTGAGGAAGGTCACAAAGGCTGGAGGGGAATTGGAGATGACAAAGGACAAATGGTGGAATCTTATACAGAAAGGTGAGGAGTGATGCAGAAATGTAGAACCAGTGGGAGGGGGTGGTGGGTCGATGGAAACTCGTTCACCCATTTCCACCTCTCCCCTCTTTTTTGTTCAATATTCCAGCATCTACAATATCTTATCTCCCTTTTTTTGCTCAACATTTTGTCTATCATCTCAATTCCTAAAGTTCTTCTGTTTTTAGACCATCAGTTTTGAAGAAAGGACCTGATCAAATCGCCATCTGTCCATTTCTCTCCACAGATCTTCCCAGACCTCCTGAGTTCTTCCAACAGTTTTTTAATGCCAGGAAAGGTTTGTGTATTTGAAATCTGGAGAGGTTGCAGATGGGGAAAATTGTGGATGTGATTGTAAGGAAAGGTATTTTGGGCCGGACCAGGTACAGAGTGCAAAATGAATGAACCTCAGAAGTATGAATACCTCTTTGTTTACAATTATCTGGGCATAATGGAATAAGTTGGTAATTTCACATTGCTGAAGGTGTTATTGGGAAAGCTAATGAGCCATGGTCTTTAGAGGAATGAACTCCCCAACTGGCAGTGTGTACTTCCGACTTTACATTTGAATTGATAAAGGTGTTTATTTAATTGAAGTTTTTTTTTTAGATGGAGCATATGTTCTAAAGACTTTCAAGGCCAGCTAAATGCAAACATTCTCAGATATGCAGAATCAGCAACATGGTTACTTGGTAATTGGAAATAAATGTTATGTGCAGGGTAATTTTGCTGCTGCTGCTGTTTGATTAGTTCCATTTACTTTACTTGTATGAGGTTGTAGTGTTTAATAGCCAAATGGCTGCAGGGAAGAAGCTGTTCCTGAACCTGGAAGTTTTCATGCTCTTGTACCTTCTTCCCGATGGCAGGGGTGATGTGGGTCTCTGAGTATGCTGGCTGTCTTTTTAAGGCAGTGATTTCGGTAAATCCCTGCCATGGTGGGGAGCATCTCTTGATAGAAGGAATGGGTGATGTTTTGGGTCGAGACCCTTCTTCAGATTATTTCGGACCAGATTTCAAATCCACAAACCTTTCCTAGCATTAAAATACTCCAGCATTTTGTGTCTATCTTCCACCTAAAATCAGAAAACCACCTACACCGCGCACCCATTCATTAACGCATGGAGCTGTATCTAACTTGTATGCATTTAATTTAGTTTGTCACATGTGCTGAGGTACAGTGAAAAGCTTTTGTTGCGTGCTAACCGGTCAACAGAAAGACACCACATGATTACAATCGAGCCATCCAGTGTACAGATACATGATAAAGGGAATATGTATAGTGCAAGATAAACATAGAAAATAGGTGCAGAAGTAGGCCATTCGGCCCTTCGAGCCTGCACTGCCATACAATATGATCATGGCTGATCATCTAACAGTATCATGTACCTGCCTTCTCTCCATACCCCCTGATCCCTTTAGCCACAAGGGCCACATCTAACTCCCTCTTAAATATAGCCAATGAACTGACCTCAACTACCTTCTGTTTAAGTAGTAGTAGAGATGGAATTACTCACTTGTGATATGGAATGCACTGCTTCAAGGGGTAGAGGAAGCAGGTAGCTATCAAAAGTGAACTGGATAAATACCCGAAATGGACCATTACGTGGAAAGAGGGAGTGGAACTGATTTTATCTTCTGAATTACTGACTAAAGCCAGTACAATCCGATCACCGATAGTCCAAGAGTCTCCAATGAGGTAGATAGTAGTTCAGGACTGCTCTCTAGTTGGGGTAGGATGGTTAGCACAGATTTAACCAGATATGTACTTGGATAAATGTGCATCAACACTTGAAGTGGAGTTTGGGATTGTTGGGATAAATGAGTGAGTCCTCCTGGCCTGACGGGGGCTCCACAAGGTGGGAGAGCGCCGAGAGCTCGTCCCGTTCCCCGTTCTCGCGAGCGGCCCGTCGGCTGCACAGAGGAGCGAAGCGGCCATTGTGGAGGCAGTCGGTCGGGGTGAGGCCGAGTGGAAGCAGAGCTGCGGCAGAGGTAAAAGGAGGAGTTAGAGCGTATTGCCCGGCTGAGGGGGGAGTGCGTCGCCTGGCCGACCCGACCCGACCCGACCCAGCGCAGGAGGTGTGTGGTGCGATGAGTTAGCAAGAAGAACAGAGGCCAAAATGGCCGAGGGGGCTGGGTGGGTGGATGCGCGATCCCGGGCAGGAAGGGGCGGGAGACCGCGGACGCTGCAGGCCTGCGCCTGCTCGCCAGAGCCCGCTTGTAGGCGAGCCAGTGCTAGTTTGTGAGCCATGTAAAGGGCAGCATCGGCTCCATTGAATTGCCGAGCTGGTGCTGCTGCTGCTGCGCACTTGTCCTGAATCATGGATTATAAAGGGAGGCCACTCGGCCCATTGTCTCAGTGTCGACTCTGAAAGCTTTAAAATCAGTTCCACTCCCTCTTTCCACGTAATGGTCCATTTCGGGTATTTATCCAGTTCACTTTTGATAGCTACCTGCTTCCTCTACCCCTTGAAGCAGTGCGTTCCATATCACAATTGAGTAATTCCATCTCTCCTGCTACTTATTTGCCATTTACCTTAAATTTGTATTCTCTTTATTTAAAATAATCTTGCTGAAACTATTTATCATACTCTTTGATAACCATCTGTAATTATACACACTTCTATTACTTCTCCCCTTCATTTTCTCTTGAGTGTGAACTATCTCAGCTGCCCGACTGAACATGTAACCAACGCTCTATGGTACTGAACCAATTTGGGCTGACTAATGTAATGTTAATCTTAAACCTTTTAAATTTATTTTCCAAATCTTTCCAATAAACATCTCAAGCGAGCATTTGTGTGGACTTTTTCCTCTGTTTCACATTGTCTGTTTAGTAATAAATAGTTTGTAACACAAGCAGCATTGCATTTTCTTAATTTCAATTTCTATTTCTCTCTTTTGACGACCAGTTTGGTGTTAATCCACACCTCGCTAAATGGTATAAATGGGAATTTCAGATTCCTTGCGGTATTTTTTAAAACATTAATTATAATGCAAGACGTAAGGAACTGCAGATGTCGGTTTACAAAAAAAGACAAAGTGCTGGAGTAACGCAAATGGTCAGGCAGCATCTCTGGAGAACATGAATAGGTTATGTTTCAGGTTGGGCTCCTTCAGTCTGAGTATAATGCGTCAAGATCTTGATATTACTGAATGAGAGAAAACATTAAAAAGACCAGCTATGAGAATGAACTTTGTGCCTAGGTAATTTAGCGAGCAATAGGGGAACATATTTTATGTCATTGTGTTTTCATTTGAATTTCCATTATATTCAGAATACTGCTGGAGTGAACCTGATGAAACAAATTTGTTTCCTCATCCAAAGTTGTGTGGATAACACATAAAACAAAGTTTTTCACTGTATTTCAGTATACGTGACTGCTAAACCAATACCCCAAGCCCATTCTTAAGCCTTTATTTACCATTAGTGGAGGACCTGATCAAGTGCTGGACAAAATGTGTGAAAATTAATCATATTACTAATTAATATTTATTCATTGTATCTAGGCCTCCCTGTGAGAACTAACATTCATAATTGCCCTACTTAAAGGACATTCGAACATACAACAGTGCGACACAGGAACACTCATTTTGGCCCACAATACCTATGCGCGCGCCATGATTCTAATTTAAATTGCACATCTGCTTATACATTGTTTATATCCCTCTATTCCCCACCTATTTACATTTGTCCATATGCTTCCCAAATGTTGTCATTGTATCTGCTTCCACCACTTCCCGTGGAAGAGTGCTCAAGCACTAGAATTTGGGAGGTTCTGTTGGAGTAGCCTGGACTGCAACTTAGGTGCACTTAGTAGCTGTGGTATGTACTATCTGCAAAGTGCTAGTGGTGGAGGGGGGGAGTGTTAGGTTAATGGATGTGGTACCGATCAAGTGGGGTGCTTTGTCTTGATAGCATTGATCTTCTTGCGTGATGTTGGAGCTGCACTCAATCACACAGTGGGGAATATTCTATCACACTCCTGATTTGTGGCTTGGAGGTGGTGGAAAGGGTTTGAGGTGTCAGGAATGAATCACTCGTTGGATATGTAGCGGCTAGTCAATCAGATAAGTTTTACGACATTCTGATGAGTTCATGATCACCATCTTATACTAGATCAAGATTCTTAATTCAATAATAATATATAAGGCCCTCCAAGCTGCTTGATGCATTAAATCAGTGTAGAAAATACTTACAGTAGGAACAGAAATAGGCTGTATAAAATCTCAAGCTCATCCAACCTTTATGGCTGTACTTTGACATAAACTCCACGTAACTTCCTATGTCCTACATTCCTTAACATCTTAATGTTTCATCTCCAATTTATAGTCAACAATTCACTTAACATCAATTACCGCAGTAACATTTCTATGATAAAATGCTACAAATAACGAGTTTTCTGGGATCAAACTTTTTTTGCTGGTTCACTGCAGTCAAGTATAGCTCTTGGTTGAATCCCCTTGACCTCTTTCATTTAAATTGATCTTGGAGAGAAGATGCAGGAAGATAGTGTGAAACACAGATAACCTA
The DNA here is from genome assembly GCF_028641065.1 of Leucoraja erinaceus. Taxonomy (NCBI): domain Eukaryota; kingdom Metazoa; phylum Chordata; class Chondrichthyes; order Rajiformes; family Rajidae; genus Leucoraja; species Leucoraja erinaceus. The sequence continues at coordinate 16,595,212 of NC_073381.1, forward strand.
TTGACATATTTCCAGAGGAGGAACTGTGAGAAAAATGTAGAATTTACTGGCATTTAAGAATTATTTATTAATCATAATCGGGAGCTTTTAACTTCCAAATTTACCATTATTAACCCTTTAGCTCAAATAGTTAGTGTATGATAAGGTGAATCTTGTCTTGTTTTCATCATGGTAACAAGTGTTTCTTTTAAATTCCAGATTACTGGTTTTTGTGATAACAGATGAGCAGAACAATACTTGTCACTAATATTCTTGGATATCTAACACACAAATTGGCCTTCTGTAGCCTGCTGAAATTTAAGTTCATGTAAATGTAAATGAGCCAAGACTGCTTGGTTTTATCTGACGAGTTCATGAAGAGGGGGGATAAGCTTGATGGACATAGACAAATGAGACCAAAAACATTCCCAGCCAGCAACTTTTCTGGGAGTAGCCGGCAGATGTTGCAGGAAATCCGGGAGAGTCTCAGACATTTGCATAAACCATCAGGAGATGTTGGAAGTACTGATCAAAATATGATGAAATTGAGCACGGAAGATTCACGACAACAAGGACGGAATGCTCTTAAATTTGTGACGCACCAAAAAGCCTTGCAAGAGATCCGAAATTCTTTGCTGCCATTTTCAAATGAGTACAGTTCATCAGTTCGTGGATCTGCCGATGTAAACAAGCAGATGTTGCAGGATTTGGTGACTGCAGCAGGATTTGATGAGGTGAGAGATATTTAAATGAAACGTGGATTTAGTCCTCTGATGCTTTGCAAACTGCATTACTATTATATATGGAAGCATTTTCTATTTTAAGCTGATATTATTTGGACAACTTGATGGAAAATAGTAATCTTATTATTAACATACAAATTGTTAATGTCATGCATTATTAACATACAAATTGAAAAGATTTTGTTGCAGATAATCAATAATGAATCTTGCTGCTGGATTTCACCACTTGTTTTTAAGATAACATCTTGACTTTGTTGCCCTGTTGTAAAGGATTGGCTGGATTTGCAATTATTATTTATTATTATTAACTTGTTGAAAGCATTAACAACGCAGTGGTGCTCATTTCCGACAGGCAATTAGGACAGCAACAATTTAAAACCGTTCAATCTCATTTCCATATTTAATAAATTATTTTTTAGATGTTTTTAAAAAATCGCATTTTGTTTTACTCTTCTGCTTTTTAACATTCTCACTAAATTCAGTCTTTCCTTTTTTTTTAAAGACCTTTCTTTACCTGATTTGACTTTAATTCACTCTCCTCCATCAGCGGTGTATAGTCTTACTCTTCACTAGATTCCTAAATGCCCCATTGCCTGTTATTAACTCTCATTTTCAGCATGTTAAGCTGCAAAAAAATTCTGATTATTTGAAGGAACTATTTAGACAAAATGGGCAAATGTCTTTTCAAGCAAAATTTGACCATCATAATAGATTTAGTTTTACTATTGTCACGTGTATCGAGATACAGTGAAAAAGCTTTTTTACTGCCATCCAATCAAATCTGATCTTCTTTTTGCGTATGGCGTGCACAGCCTAAAGTTGTAGGTCAACTTGTTCTATTTCACCTTGTTTGTGCACGTCGGGTTGATTGCATTAGTCAAAACAGGGTGGACCTCGTGAAGGTTGCAATCCGATAATACTATGCATAAATAAATCAAGTCAACCTCAAGTACAGTAAGTAGAGCAAAGGGGGAGATACAGAGTGCAGAATATAGTTCTCAGCTTTGTAGCACATCACTTCCATTGGTAAAAGTCCAATGTTCACAATGGGGTAGAAGTGAATTGGATAGCACCCTAACTTATAGTAGGACCATTCTGATGCCTGATAACAGAGGGGAAGAAGCTGAGCAAGCGTTGTCTGCGGAAGGCGCTCAGCATCGCCAAGGACTGCTCTCACCCCAACCATGGACTGTTTACCATCCGGGAGGCGCTACAGGTCTCTCCGTTGCCGAACCAGCAGGTCGAGGAACAGCTTCTTCCCGGCGGCTGTCACTCTACTCAACAACATACCTCGGTGACTGCCAATCACCACCCCCCCCCCCGGACACTTATTATTATTTATTCAAATCATTTGCTATGTCGCTCTTCCAGGGAGATGCTAAATGCATTTCGTTGTCTCTGTACTGTACACTGACAATGACAATTAAAATTGAATCTGAATCTGAATCCTGAGTCTGGTGGTGTGCGCTTTCAAGATTCTGCCCAACGGGAGCGGGAGAAGAAGGAATGAGGAGTCCTATTTACGATTTATAAATGCAGAGTTTAGGATGCATAATCTGACGATGCATTAGCATTAAGTAAACATCATTAATTGGCAATGGTATTTCTGGAAATAATTGAACTCTTATAGAAACCGTTCCGTGCCAGTCATGTTTCTGTTGATGTCAGATTTAAAGAAGTTGTATACGTTTTCCTATCTTAATTCCTATCTCAAGGGTCTGTTGGAATTCGAAGAAGTATTAAACAAAGTAAACTGAGTAAGCTTACTATGCTAGGCTCTTAAATAATTTTCTCACATGGCCCTTCTTGACAAAGTGAAAATGCCTTAATCCTGATTCAATTTTCTTGAATATTGTTTCGAGTTCTGGGCCAGCACTGTGGAAATAATTTGGAGAGTATGTGAAAGAAATTTACTAAAATTATTTCTGGTTTAAAGAGCTTTGCCTATATGTATAGACTGGAGAAGCTGAGGCTATTCTCTTTAGAACAGGAATTTCAAAGATAAATAAATGTATTTAAAATTTTGAAGGGTGCATACAGATGCCGTTGTCATTGAAAGAACCAAGGAACATAGAATTAAAGTAATTGTCAAAAAAGGACAGAAAATATGTTTTTTGCAACAGGCAATTGAACTGTAGCATTAGGAAATGAGCTGATAATTATTTGAGAGAAATAAGTGGTAACGTTTTAGGAAGAGGGCAAAGGAGTGCAACTAGTAGACTGCCAGCTGGTATAGGCCCAACTGGCCATATGGTTTCCTTCCTAACTGTTGGCATTCAGTGACATGTTTTCTGTTTACATGGGTGATTTAATGGTGCGGCTTGGTGAAATCCAGGTCTTAGAAAAGTAAAGTAAAAGTAGACTTTGCAATACTGCTTTTATGAGGAGTTTGCAATGATACTTGTGCAAATTAAATTGACATGCATCCAGAGGCCTATGAAGGACTGCAGTCTCCAGGTGCAAAATAAGGATATTTAAGGAGTATCGTTGGGTGCGTGTTTGGAAACTGGTAAACACTGCATAACACAAAATATAAATTGTGCAATTTGAAATGAAGAGAATGTCTATCATGAGCTGATAAATTTGTTAGTTCATATTTTACACTGGCATCAGCCAATCATCCCTGTCCCGCCTGCAATTGGTACAAAACGCCGCAGCGAGACGGGCACCCGAAAAAGGGACCATACCACCCCGATTCTGGCCTCTCTCCACTGGCTCCCTGTGCGGTTCTGAATCAATTTCAAGCTCCTTCTTTATATATACAAAGCCCTTAACGAGCTTGCTCCCACCTACATCAAAAATCTGCTTACCCACCATACCACCTCCAGGTCCCTCAGATTGGCCGACTTGGGGTTACTGACCATCCCGCGGTCTAGGCATAAGCTCAGGGGTGACCGCGCTTTTGCGGTTGCAGCTCCTAGACTATGGAACAGCATCCCTCTTCCCATCAGAACTGCCCCCTCCATCAACTCTTTTAAGTCTAGACTTAAAACTTATTTCTACTCTCAAACCTTTCTTGTGGTCCTCTGAGGGAGCGCTGTATGTATGTATCTATGTATGTATTGTTGATCTATGAACCACTGTTTGTAGCATGTTAGTACCTGCACCAATGTAAAGCACTTTGGTCAACGAGAGTTGTTTTTAAATGTGCTATAGAAATAAAATTGACCTGACTTGATGTTTATTATCTAATGTTGCAGTAGATTTTTGAATCACTTCCTAAACAGCCTGAGTGTTGACTCTGCTGGAGAGTTCAGAGGAATCTTTAAAAGTACCCTTTGTGATCGTTGAGCTAGACAACATTGTTAGTTCAAAAATGATAAAACTTAATAGAACATGGCTACCAATTACTTTCAAGTACAGGGATAGCATTCATCTTTGAGCTTTTTATACCATTCAGTTAGAAGGAAACCTGTATCTTTATCCCTTTTACCTGGATTTAATGCTATTGCTGTTTCAGTCTTGAAAATTTATTTTTCCGTTGGAAGAATGCTTCCAGTTTCATAGAAACATAGAAACTAGGTGCAGGAGTAGGCCATTCGGCCCTTCGAGCCTGCACCGCCATTCAATATGATCATGGCTGATCATCCAACTCAGTATCCTGTACCTGCCTTCTCTCCATACTCCCTTTAGCCACAAGGGCCACATCTAACTCCCTCTTAAATATAGCCAATGAACTGGCCTCAACTACCTTCTGTGGCAGAGAGTTCCAGAGATTCACCACTCTCTGTGTGAAATTTTTTTTCCTCATCGCGGTCCTAAAGGATTTCCCCTTTATCCTTAAACTGTGACCCCTTGTCCTGGACTTCCCCAACATCGGGAACAATCTTCCTGCATCTAGCCTGTCCAACCACTTAAGAATTTTGTAAGTTTCTATAATATCCCCCCTCAATCTTCTAAATTCCAGCGAGTACAAGCCGAGTCTATCCAGTCTTTCTTCATATGAAAGTCCTGACATCCCAGGAATCAGTCTGGTGAACTGTGGCAAGAATGTCTTTCCTCACATTTGGAGACCTAAATGGCCTAATTCTTAAGGTTGTGCACATTTTCAGAATCCTCTTCATTTTTTCTTCATTAACTTTTATCATTTTCCCATCTGCAAAATTTGTAAGATTTTTTTTCATTTCTTTTTCCAGTGTTTCTTTAATTTCTGAATAAACCAAGGACTTTGGCTGCAACACATTTTTTTTAGGATTATGTCTAATCTGTATCCTCAAGTTTCCATGTAATCATTTATTTCATTTCCCAGGCTATTTTTCCTTTCCTATCTTATTGATATAGTTATTTCCAGCATGTAATTTTTTCCCCAAATATTTTTTCTTTAATAATTGTCACTTTAAATACTTAATATTCATCCCCAGCAAAGATATTTTTGTATAGATATCCCAGAAACTACTCCCCTTTCCCCTCAACCACTCCTGTAATAGCAGCGCACTTTCGCTACTTTATGGGTACTGAAGGTTTTATGAATTATTTTGATTTCTTTATAATTATAATGACAGTCACTAGCATTTCTCATCTCTGCACAAAGAAACACTTACTCTATCTCGACTATCAAAAACCTACATGCTAACTTGAAAGAACTCTACCAGCCAGCCTCAGCTTTCTTTTTTCAATTCTTTGTATTTATGGCTCCAATCTTATGGATCATTGTTGTGCTTTCTCCAGTGGCTCTATGTCCTAGTTCCACTAATGGTGCAGAACCAAATTTCTGCAGAAACCAAATTTTGTTTGAACTTCATTTGAGATTCAAATGACAATAAACGGTATTGATTTGTATTGTAGAGAGTTTCACACTGAAAGAGTGACCTAATCAATAATTTATTGCTTGGCAGTAGAACTGTTTGTTTTTGATTTAAAAGGTCCTAACTTTGAAAGTAGCTCCCCTTTTTGATAATCTGCATTGACATTCCTAAGCGGTGACAGAATTGGGAAGTTGGAATGTCCTATATTTTTAAAAATCATCTTCCAGAAATGTTTTCATATTTCCACAAATAATGGTTGCCACACAACCCTCAGATTCCTTGGTGGAAAATAAGTGGTTCAGAAATTTGTTTCTGGGTTTCTCACCTGGCCAAATAGGCTGGATTGAGCAACCCAAGTTGGTCAAAGTGACAGTTGCAATGTTCAGAACCAAAGCAAGTGAGACTCAGTTCTGGGATGAGAAAATATTTACATTTGAAAAAGATTATCTGGAAAGTTTTTAAAGTTGCAAGAGACCTGTGAATGATGCAAAATTCAGCATAGACTATGTACAGGTGCACAACCTTTTATCCGAAAGCCTTGGGACCAGACACTTGTCGGATTTCGGACATTTTCGGATTTCAGAATGGAAGATTTTTAGCGTAGATTAGGTAGGTAGCGCGGGCGGCTTGAAAAGTCTGGAGCAGCTGCCTCCTCCCCGGAGACCGGGAGAATCATTGCATAAATGTTAGTCAGTTAGTTTGGAGGGATTTTATGTGGTGGTGGTGGTGTAGGGGTGAAGGGGGAAACTTTAATTCTTAGTCCCCTACCTACCTGGTCGGCGACTCCCAACCTCGCGGAGCTGGGGGCTCCGTCCGGCCGCGGGCGGCGCCGGTTGGAGCTCCGACCCCAGCAACTCTACCCCTGGCTGCGAGGCGCTCCAAATCCAGCGCGGCCCGCGGCCGGACGTCCCAGCTCCGAGAATGTCGGGAGTCGGCGGCGTCGCGAGCAATGCCTTACCGGGTCGCCGTGCGGCAAGCTCCGGAGCGCTGTGGCCGCCTTCTTCCAACATTCGCGGAGCGTCGCTGGATTTGGAGCCGCGGAGCTCGGGGCTCCGTCCAGCCGCGGGCAGCGCCGGTTGGAGCTCCGACCCCGGCAACTACCCCTGGCTGCGCGGCTTCAAATCCAGCGACGCTCCGCGATGTTGTGTGTCGGCGGCCTCAGCGCTCCGGAGCTTGCCGCACGGCGACCCGGTAAGGCATTGCTCGCGACGCCGCCGACTCCCGACATTCGCGGAGCTGGGACGTCCGGCCGCGGGCCGCGCTGGATTTGGAGCGCCTCGCAGCCAGGGGTAGAGTTGCCGGGGTCGGAGCTACAACCGGCGCCGCCCGCAGCCAGACCGGCCACAGCGCTGCGGAGCTTACTGCACAGCGACCCGGTAAGGCATTGACCGCTCCCCGCCTCTCCGACCAGGTAGGGGACTAAGAATTAAAGTTTACCCCCTTCACCCCCCTTCACATAAAAGCCCTCCAAACTAACTGACTAACATTTAAGCAATGATTTACAGATGTTTAAGCGTCTCCCGGTCTCCAGGGAGGAGGCAGCCGCTACAGTAGTACAGACCTGGGTTGACCGTGGGTCATTTTGGGTCAAGTTTGGCGCCAAACGCGAGCTTTGGTGCGCAGACGACATCTGGAAAAAATGGCCGGTTTTCGGAGCTTTTCGGTTTCTGGAACACCGGATAAAAGGTTGTGCACCTGTATAGTCAAAACCAGAGCTGCAGTAATGAAAAAAAAACCACCTAAATTTACATAAGATTGCATGATCTTTAGAATGTATCAAAACACTTTCAGCACCCAATAAGATCTTGGGCATTATGTGGACAGAAATGTAAGGAATCAAATTAAATTCTGAACTGCATTGCCAAATTGGTGGCATATACAGTTGTTCCTCGATTTGCAAAAATGATGTGTTCCTGGAAAACATGTCATCAAGAGAGTATATATTATTTTATCAGCGTATTTCAATGGGCAGATAATAGTATGCTACATAGTATAGCAAAAAAAAAGTAAATCAGAACACACACCCCTAAATATGCTATTGCAAAAGAATTGTAAATGAATCATTCATAATTTGCAGTTAGACCAGTATCGCACAACTGAGTTTATCAGATTTAGTTCAGTAGGCTGTTCAGGTTACAACTTGCATTTGTGTGTCCACTTCTGGTCACTGAAGCAGAAGAGTGAGATTTGAGAGCTAGAAACAATGCAGAGAAGGGCAGTGAAGTTTATCTATATTCCAACAATTGGTTATGTGAAAAAGAAACTTCAGCTTATATGAAGTATCTTTGTATATAGCTCATTTATTTGCATAGCATACTGAATGGAATACAGAGGATTAATCTTGAGCAATATTTCAAAGGCAAGTGGATCCAGATATAAACTGGTAAAAGTTCCAGGCTGAACACGAGAAGCAATTTTTAAACCGTGATATTACTTGGAATGCTGTCAGGATAAGGAAGTGGCAAAAACATAAGCCACCAATGGTATTTTTGATTTTTATGAATGAGTAGGTTGGGTGCTCTTTTAATTTCAAAGCAAAGATGATATATGTAACCTTAATAAAGCTAGATAGGCATTGTAATTGTGTGTGATCTTCTGATAGTTTCACTTATAATGCACAAATAATATTATTTTGTAGCAAATGTGGTCATGTTGCTTTGAAGATACGGTGAGTGTTCCAATATATAATAAAGGATGGGAAGGCAAATTCCACTTGCATATAAATTAAAACAAAATGATGCCTTGAGTGAGACCCTGTTGAATGTGACAGTCACTTTTGTGTGCACATACTTATTATTTTATCCGTGGAGCCTGCTGCTAAATGTGTTAAATGTTAAAATAACTGATGTGAAAAATTGTTATTTTATGATTGTAGAAAATATGATGCTGCTTAAGATGAAGTATGTTTTTTAGTATCTGCATTTGATCCTTTGTAGGACATGGTAGTGCGAGCTCTCAAGCAGACCAACAGTCGTAGTATAGAGGCTGCTATTGAATACATCAGTAAGATGAGTTACCAGGATACCAGGCGAGAGCAGATGGTCGCTGCAGCTGCAAGACCAGTGAATGCAAGCATGAAGGCATCAGGTATGCATCGCTGAAGTCTTAGATGACCCCTAAGTGCTAAGATATCATTCAAGTCTCTTTCTATTGTTCACAGTCTGGGCTGTTGTTCTGTTGCAGCAACATAATCCATTTATATGCGTCTAGTTTTGGGTTATTTTAAGTGGTTGCTCTGATTAGGGCTTGTTAAAATTTCATTTCTGTTGTAGGGATATTTAATGCATTCCTGTTTTATTTAATCTCGCAGGCTATTGTAGGAATGGTGTGTTTGTTTGGCTACAGATGTACGGATCACTGCGGCTTTGAGCGAATTGTCAGCTGTAGTTTAGCATCAGTGCTACATAGTGTGCACAACAGCTAGTTATTTTTTAATCATTTAATATATTTGTGATATTCCTGTGCTTCAACTGCACATATACTACATGAACATCAAATTATCAGAGACCAGGAAAACGTATTATGAAGAGCAATTAATCTAGTTTAAAGAATGTTACCAGTATTCAGCTACTGAATCTGCTGGAACAGTCAAAGATATTTTCTGTCTTTTAAGTTAAATTGAGAAATAATAACAATTATTGCTATATCTAAATTACTGAAAGTACTTTACTTTTCTATTGTTTTATGTTTCCATCATATTTCCTAACAGGATCCAATGCGGTTCAGCAAACAGTAAATAGGAGACCAAGTTGGAAGGGTTCAAAAGAATCGTTGGTTGCACAGCGGCATGGTCCATCATTGATGGAGGGCATGGGATATCGTGCAGAAAGCCCTATCTCTCAGTTAGAAATGGGTCGGCCACTGTCTTCAAGTTCTGGAATGACTGCGTATACCCAGAGTCATCCTGGGAATGGACAGGGGTCTTTGGGAGCAGTGAACTCTCAGAGAGTGAATCCCCCACCACTTCCAGTGAGAAGTATAACTCCACCTCCACCTCCCCCTAGAGGGCAGACTCCTCCCCCACGTGGCACCACTCCCCCCCCAGCCTCATGGGAGGGGAGCCAGCAACCAAAACGGTTCTCTGGAAACATGGAGTACATGATCACGCGAATATCCCCAGTGCCGCAAGGAGCCTGGCAGGATGGATTCCCACCCTCCAACCATGGTGCTGCCTCTATGATGAATCCACCACCCCAAGGCCAGCGAGGAATAAGTCCCATTCCACTTGGTAGACAACCTATAATTATGCAAAACACCACCTCTACTAAATACAATTACACTACAGGCAGAACGGGACATCAGAATGGATCTGCACAGGCAGATGGACCCATGGGTGGACACTTTGTGCCTCATCAAAATGTGATGGGTGGGAATCCAGTGAGCCGTCAGCCACCTCCTTACCCTCACTCTCAGGCTAGTCGGCAAAGCCCAAGTGCCTTACAAATGCAAGCAGGAGGTGCTGCTGCTTCCACCTACAGCAGTAACTTGAATGGGAACGTTTCGCAGTCTGTCATGGTGCCAAACAGAAACAGCCAGAACCTGGATCTTTATAACATCAGCGTGGCTGGGATGGCATCTTCTTGGCCACAGCCTCCTCCAACTCAGCCCCAGTCTGTGGCTTGCACTCCAGAGGCGACTAACTGGCATCCTCCCCAAAATATGAATGCACCTGTAAGATCCAATTCTTTCAATAATCACCTTTTATCCAGCCGACAGGCTCATTCCAACTCACAACAATCTGCTACCACTGTTACTGCCATTACGCCTGCACCCATTTTGCAGCCTGTGAAAAGCACTCGAGTACAGAAACCTGAACTGCAGACTGCACTTGCCCCCACTCACCCTCCCTGGATGCAGCAGGCTGCTCCTGTTCCCGAGGGTTCTAGTTTGGGTGAAGCTCCAAGTTATCAGCCTCCACCTCCACCATATCCAAAGCACTTGCTTCAGCAGAATCAGCCTGCACCACCTTATGATTCCATAGCTAAAGTCAGCAATGAGCAGACAGCAAAACCTTCCACTTTATTTTCGCATAGTTTAGAAGAGGATGAGCCTGAGAAGGTAATTGAATATGGGGAACGGCTTGATGCTACGGAGAAAGAAAAGAAACAGATTACAACGTCGCCTGTCCCTGTGCGGAAAAACAAAAAGGATGAGGAGCGTAGAGAGTCACAAATTCAGCTCTACTCCTCGCAGGCATTCAAATTCTTTATGGAACAACATGTGGAAAATGTGCTCAAGTCTCATCAGCAAAGGTTGCATCGCAAAAAACAACTCGAGAACGAAATGTCGAGGGTAAGCAATGTACTCTTTCTGATGTCAGCATAAAACTTATTTCATTTGTAGCCAATGTCCTGGTAGGACATTGATTTGTAGCCAATCTCCTGGCAACCACCAGGGTCAATGGTGAAGCAGCTGTGTTGCTTACTCATTCATGTTATTTTTTTTCCAGCTTTAGTAAAGCATTGACCCAATCGCAAGCATTGACCGATAAAAGCTAATTAGTCCCAGGTCTGAGAAACTAGTAAGAGACTAAAATGTTTATACATATAAGTTCCACAGCAGAGATCTGAGGAGAGAATTCTAGCTGTCACCTTCTGATGGGTGGATAAATTGATTTGGTCTATGGTGGATCTAAACATTCCCAGATACTGCATGAAGAAGAACAGCGGAGTTTATTCGTAGTGTTCTGATATGAAATTATAACTGTTTATCTGATTGCTATTTAATTATTGCTTGTGGAACCCGATTATAACATTTTCTACAACAGTGACTGCAAATTTATTTTGTGGCTGTAAAATGCTTTGGAATATATCCTGATGTTTTGTAAAATGCTTTGTAAAAGTAGTTCATTCTTTTTATCATTTTATTTTACACAAAGGTGCAAGGGAGATAAACTTGCCAGAGTACATGTTTTTCTTTTTGGAGTACATGGCACACAAGGAAGGATATCTGTAACTATAAATCCATTCCTGTCTTCCTTTAATGGATTTGAATGTGGAATGTTAAACATTTCCCACTTCTGTGTTGAAACAATGGGGCTAACCGGAAACGTTGTTTTTGCAGGAACTGGATCTCTGCATTCACTGTCACAGTTATTCACGACCATGTGTCAGTTGTCGGGCTAGTAAACTGGAGATCTAGATTCGCACCTCAGTGATACAAATTCAGGTTACACCATGGCTGCAGGGATATTTAAATTGCGTTCATTAAATGACCTGAAATTATTTTTTTTTAAATCAAGCTTTAGCAACATGATCCTGAAACTACAAAACTATTGTAAAACAAATAACCTGGTTAATTAATATCCCTCAAAGAGAAAATGTGCTTCTCCAGCCTTTATCTGACTCCAGACTGTAAACAATGTACTTGACATTTGTTTGTCCTCTGAAAGCTATTGTTGTATTAAAACTACTATATTGGACCATAATCCAAACAAACCTGAATTGATCACCCTGCATCTTGGTGATCAATTGGTCCTGGATTTATTGCTCCATGCAAAGCTCAAAAATACATCAGCTGGTTTGACCCACCAGAGTTGTTGGCACAGTGACATATAGGGGGGCAGGACTGACCCTGGTAGTCTTCAAAATTGACATCAGATTTCATGTAGTGTCAAAGAAGAGACCCGTTTCCTCCATCTCATGAACCAGTACTCCTCCAGGTTGAATGATGGTTGTGAGAAACACTGAGACTAGTAAGGATGTAAGTGGGAGAGAGATTTTGGTGCCCATTACAATGTCTCATGTCAGAGATTAGATAGTGCTTTGTTCTATCCATCTCTCCCCCACCTTCTCTGCAACTTAAAATTAAGTTGTTTTCTCTCTTCTCCAGTTTTGACAAAGGGTCTTCAACTGAAAGCATTAGCTTTTTCTCTTTCCACAGTTGCTGTCTGGCCTGCTGGTGTTTTCCAAGATTATGTGTGGGGCTATAGGAAAACAACTTAAGCCTATATCCACTTTGCTTCTAAGATCAGAATGTATTTGCTTTCACAAGAAAATAACCATTAATTTAGTGAAAGGAATTCAGGCAAATTATCTGGGAAGTAATGAATACTCAACAGTGCTACTCTGTTATGCACAGACTGAAAAAAATGGTGGAAGTAAGTTCCTTAGTAACTTAACAAGGATATAAAAAGACAAACCTGCAAGGCGAGGGCACAAAAAGCTGGAGTAACTCAGTGGGCCAGGCAGCATCTCTGGAGAGAAGGAATGGGTGACGTTTCAGGTCGAGACCCTTCTTCAGACTGATGAATTAACTGAGGAGCCAAGAGCAATGGACATTTTTTTTCCCAGGAAGTGTCAGCATAAACACGACCCCTCAAATTACAAAATCTTGTGCTGTGAGATTCATTGCTGTTAGCCTGAGCCTGAGTAGCAGGAATAAATCATCTAGCTCTTTGTGCCTGCTCCACCATTCAATAAGACCAGGTCTGATCTTTTAGTGCTAATTTCTTGAAGCATCTTGATATCCCTCGATTCCCTTAATATCTAAGAATTTATGAAACTCTGTCTTGATTACTCAATTATTCAGCTTCCATAACCCTCTGGGATAGAAAGTTACAAGAGGTAATTTGCGTACGCTCATCTTATTCCTGAATGGTTGTCACCTTATTTTAGTGATTCCTGGTTCTAGACACCTTCGTCACAGGAAACATTCTGCATCTACCCTTTCAAATCTCATAAGAATATATGCTTCCTAGATGTACTATTTCTGTAAATGCATATTGTTACTGGGTTCTCTGATCTTATCCCATGTTCTATGAAGTTTATTTTATTGGGTGGAGGATGTTGATTGACTATTTGGTATTTCCTGACAAATCAAACGAAAATAATTGCAAAAAAACTTTCTCTGACCATACAGTTAATAGTCCCATCTCTGGTTTATGCTCTAAAAGAGAACTTCTCAAGAAACTTAATCGTTAAGAAGTGTAGTTACATCATTGTAGGAATTGCATTAGTTCATGTATAAACAGAAAGCTCCCCCATATAGCAGTGGGATTGTGATGTGTTACGGGAAAGTTCCTGTAGATTAACATATGGACAAAAGCATTTATAGTAAACCGTAAAAATAAGGACAAAATTAATGTTAAATTATGAATGAAATACATACATACACACTTTGTGTTACCACCCACTCCCAATCTTACTTGACAAAGACTATTCTCAGTCGTGGCTTGATGTGTATAACATAGCACATTGTTAATCAGGAGATATTTATTATTGGTTGTATGGCTAGAAACACTCAGACCCTACAGAAGATCTCAGACCTGGAAAATTAACTTTTGTTTCTCATTCCACAAATGCTGAGTATTTACACCATTTCTGTTTTCATTTCAGATCTGCATTTTTCTTGTTACATTTTCATTTAATATTACTTTTCTGTCCTAATTATTCTCTGCAATCAGTGATTGCAACCAAAAGGTTTTGTTGTAAAAAAAGATGTCTGCCTTTGCTTTATTCAATTATAGGTTGGATTGTCAAAAGATGCCCAAGACCAGATGCGCAAGATGTTGTGCCAGAAAGAGTCTAATTATATTCGCTTAAAAAGGGCGAAGATGGATAAGTCCATGTTTGTAAAGATCAAGACCTTAGGGATAGGTGCGTTTGGAGAAGTCTGTCTAGCTCGGAAAGTAGATACCAATGCGTTGTATGCCATGAAGACGCTGAGGAAGAAAGATGTGTTGCTGCGAAATCAAGTTGCTCATGTGAAAGCTGAGCGGGACATCTTGGCAGAAGCTGATAATGAGTGGGTGGTTCGACTCTATTATTCATTCCAGGATCGAGACAACCTTTACTTTGTGATGGACTACATTCCAGGAGGAGACATGATGAGCCTCCTTATAAGAATGGGCATTTTCCCAGAACCTTTAGCACAATTCTACATTGCTGAACTGACCTGTGCTGTGGAAAGTGTCCACAAAATGGGCTTCATTCACAGGGACATTAAGCCAGATAACATCCTGATTGATCGAGATGGCCACATAAAACTGACTGACTTTGGGCTGTGCACAGGTTTCCGATGGACCCATGATTCCAAATATTACCAAAGCGGTAAGTGATATTTATTTACATGTGTTTAGGAAATTCTGCTGCAATTAGGAAAAGATAATCACTGATCTATTCAATCTGATTATAACTTGAAAAAACATTACAGTTGGAAATGTGTTAATCTAGATGACAAGTTACAGAATCTCTACCTCTTCATCACCAACAGTAGGCATCATAATGGAATTTTGCATAGTAGTAGAAAAAGGTCAAACCCAAGTCCTCAGGAGAGATTCTTAATTTTGCCTGATTGAGTCATCTTTACGTGGAGGAACCAAGAATAATAGTAATCAATCAATGACTTTCCCTTACCCCATTGTAATTAACTGGCTGCATACCCAGGTACAGTGAGATTAATGAATCCAGCAGTAATGGCCCAGTATGTGATAATTATGGGTGACACCCAGGAATATTCAAATAATGTCCAATACTTTGATGGTGACACTTATTCCAAAACTTACACTGTAATGATTCCCAGCATTTTTAGAATATACACAGAGGAGTTTATAATTTCTTATTAATAACCCCATTTGGCTATGAAAAATCAACAAATGTACAGAAAATGTTCTATTTGTAACATACGTACTTCTCCCCTTTTTTTGTCTTTATCGTGTACCTCCACTTTCAAGCTTATCTCCAATCTTCCTCCCTGTCCTTTACTCTGTCATTTATCATCCTCCACTTAGGCCACAGCTGAAATCTTGCATGTTGTTTTGGTTGCCATAGAGTGGAAAGGACATGATTGCACTGTAGAGTGTAGAGCAGATTTACTAGAATAATGCCTGGGGTGGAATGCTTTAAGTTATGAAGAGAGACTGGATTGGCTAGGTTTGTTTTACTTGGAGTAGATGAGGCTGAGGGGGACCTGATGAAGATGTGCAAATTTATGTGAGGTACAGACAAAAGTTGTTAAGTCTAAGTAGCTCTTTTGTGACCAGCAGGTCTGGGGGTAATTTCACAATTCTCTCTTCATTTCCTGCTCTGCTGCTCATCTTGTCTCCTCTACTGCTGCGAGGTAGTGCAGAGATTGGGGAATGAGACTGGTGAAGTGTATAACCTTTGGGTGCTAGGCACAGTAGTTATGTTAGGCAACGTTTCGGGCCGAAACCCTTCTTCAGAACGTTGCATATTTCCTTTGCTCCATAGATGCTGCTGCACCCGCTGAGTTTCTCCAGCATTTTTGTGTACCTTTGATTTTCCAGCATCTGCAGTTCCTTCTTAAACACAGTTATGTTGTTAAATTGCAATATTCTCCGTGTTTAGTACTTAAGTCTATATGATCCCAAAATGAGACGTTTACGAAAAAAAGGAACTGTGCACAAACTGTTCTGTTTAACTACTTCATGCTGAATTTATGCAGAACATGAAGCTCCTCCCACCTGATTCACATTAATCAAAGTAACCTAATCCTCGCCTTTGTCTCTTTAGCTACCCTCTAAATATTTATAAGTAACTGTCTCAACTGCTATCCTTCATCCCTCCTCAATCCTTGTCTCTTCCCTTAACCAACTATCTTCCCTCTCCACTCAGTCATGGTGCAGGGTCTCGACCCAAAACGTGGCTGGTTCCTTTTCCCCGAACTGTTCCTTCAGCAGTTTGTTTTTTGCATTAGATTCCGGAATCTGCAATTTTGTATGAAATAGTGTAACATACTTTTTAATATGAAAACTTTTGTAGAGTACTTTATCTTCTGACCCATCCTCGAGCAGTGCTTCATTATGGTGATCAAATGTTCCACAATTATCCAAAAGACTGCATGTATCATGGTGTTATTGTCTTGGTGTTTGAAGACCGGTGACGAGAGCATGCTTCATCTTGGTGTCAACTTTATCTTTTCAACAGTGTTGGCCTGTTAGGTTTCTTTTAAATAGTTCTTACAGGGGAAACATGTGATTTTATTATGATAGTCATATACCAGATAATCAACCTCATTTTTATTCATAAACATTTAAGAATTAGACCAATAGGCTTCCAAAAAGGATTTTATAAGTAGGTCAGAACTGGGCAGCATCAAATCTATCAATGTGTTGAACATCAAGGTATGGTGATTGACTAATGTTACAATGCAAATCGGTTACGACATGTGGAATTTTTGGCGAACAATATATAGGTGTATCAGTTCTGGCGTAAACACACGGGTCGCTGCCAGTGGGGGGGGGGGTGGTCTGAATAAAGCACCATGCCTGTGCTTTGCATATCTGTTGGGACTGAATGGATCACTGAGTTTGGATTGAACCGGAAAAGAATGAGTGGAGAGAATATAGAATGAGTCACGTGACTTGACATTGATCACTTGTCATAAGCTGTGGCTCCTCTGACTATGATGTAAAAGCAGACTGAAGTCCTGAAAGTTAGTTTCTTTTTTACAAATTTGTCTCTAGAGCTGCTATGAGTCACTTCATTCTGATAGCAGTAAATCATGTTCTTGCTGTCAAAAGTTCGAACAACCACGAGTACAATCCAGGTGCCCATCATAAAAATTAGTTTATATATGAATCAACTGTTCCATCTTTAATTAGCTATAGTAAAATGCGTTGTACTGCAGTGGGAGCATTCACAGAAAATGCAATATTTTCGAAAGCTTAGAATTTGCTATCAGGTATGGTGTAACAGTTGCATGGGCACAATAGCATTCATACTTGCCTGCCAACTGGTTATAGGAACATTCCTAAGCTGTAGTTAGGGACCACTGACCTTTTTTTTCCATTTGATTCTTGTCCTTTGGACATGGGACACAGATCAACATATTGCACCATCTTATTCTTTGGTAAAATTAACCAGACAAGACAAGCCTCTCTTTCTGCATCTCCAGACACCAGTTGATGTCCTCCAGCAAACTGTAGGTTTCTCTGGAAAAGCTTTCACTTGCAATTTCTTTAAAGAAATGCAAGAAATTGCAGTAGCTCAACTTCATCACTACCTTTGATGTGCTTATCCCAGCACATTTTCTGTTTCAATCTAGGAATTATTGTTACGACCTGAAACGTTGTCGTTGACCATTTGCCTCCATCCATGTTACCTCTCGCTGAGTTCCTCCTAATTTGTTTTTTTGCTTATAGATGATAGTGTGATCACTTTCAATTTGAAAGAAAATCTCTGTTTCCAGATCAAGGATGAGTGTTTAGCAATCATGTTAGAGTCATGCAGCATGGAAACAGGCCCTTCGGATGGGTTTTCTTTCAGGTGTTCCCACTAGCTGTATGATTGAATGTCATAGATCATCATATATCTCTGAAATAGTGGAGTCAAAAGGGGGGTAATTTAGTGCTAGAATATATTGGTTCTCTTGTGCATTGCTATCCTTGTCTGACTTTTAATGGGTTTCCTTAATATACCCAGGTGACCATCCTCGGCAGGACAGTATGGATTTCAGTAATGAATGGGGTGATCCCAAGAGCTGTAAGTGTGCAGAGAGACTAAAGCCACTGGAGCGAAGAGCAGCTCGGCAACATCAGCGTTGCTTGGCACATTCCCTGGTGGGCACACCAAATTACATTGCACCAGAAGTATTGCTCCGTACAGGTAAAGTTAATAAGTTCTCTTTAAGTAAGCTTTATTGCATTCCGAGAGTAAGAATTTTATTTTCCTCATTATAGTAACCCCTTTACTCTCCACTGCTGAATTGTCATGACACGATATGCATCCTACCCTGCTCTGTGCTATCACCCATCATTACTATAATTGGCTCAAAATTTACCACTGAATTGATTTTTTAAAAAGATTCATCGTTGTCTGCTAACCTCTGTAACTATCTCAACATCTACAAATCCCTGAGGTCTTTGAGCTCTCTAATTCTAGCCTCTTGTGCAGCATCATCTTTCATTGTTTCACTATTGGTTGCTTGTAACTGCCTGAGCCCTAACCTGCAGAATCTGCCTCTAAACTCTTACGATTTTGGCCGCTCAATCACATCACAACAATTGTTATGTGGCTTTGAGATTTTTGTTTAGGTGGATGGCATCCCATGTAAATGTATGTTGTGATATTGATAATTGAATAAAAATAAGATGTTATCAGTCTCTTAGCTTCCCAAGGTATCTCCATTATCCCTGCCAGTTTTGGTTTTTGCAGTGATATTACAGGTGAAGCTTGTACTGTTTTTCCAAGACTAGGATTTGTGGCAAGGCTCATATTACTTTGAATTGGTTCCTTTCAGTTTTTGTTTGTTTCAGTAGACAATAGGTGCAGGAGTAGGCCATTCGAACCAGCACCGCCATACAATGTGATCATGGCTGATCATCCCCAATCAGTACCCCATTCCTGCCTTCTCCCCATATCCCCTGAATCCACTATCTTTAAGAGCCCTATCTAGCTCGCTCTTGAATACTAGGGCTTTCATACAACCAGGCGCTACAGGTCTCTATTGCCGAACCAGCAGGTAGGAACAGCTTGGGTCTGTCACTGAATCAACAACCTGTTTCTGCCAATTTATTCATTTATTCTCCATTTCCCGCTCCCCTAAATGCCCCTCCCCCAATGACAATTAAAATTGAATCTGATCCTGAATCATACAAAGGCCCTTGTATTCCCTTTAGTAGCATTGGGTCTTATGAATATCAAATGTTTCTGTTTTCTTCATGTCTCCATTCCCCCCACCCCCGTTGCATTTCCTTAACTGGCAAAATCTATGGAAGTAAATTAGATTATATCTGCATCTTGTGCAAATGAAATAATGGACTGAATATTTTAAATCCAAAATGAAAGGTTGTTCATGTTTTCAATCATAGTTTATTTAGAATGGCCAACAAAATCTCTAAACAGTATAAACTAGGAATTAAGCCAAAGGAGTTCAGAATCAAGTGTTATAAATTTAAAATTGTAACTAATCTTTTAAGATGTGATTGTCAAAGATATTTTTAACCTCAAAAACAAAACCAGATTTTATGGGTCGGTAATGGAACTCTCATAAGGATAGGAGCAGAATTAGGTCATTCGGCCAATCAAGTCTACTCAGCCATTGAATCATGTCTGATCTATCTCTCCCTCCGAACACCATTCTCCTGTTTTCTCCCCTAAACCCCTGACACCTATACTAATCAAGAATCCATCTATCTCTGCCTTAAAAATATCCATTGACGGCTTCCACAACCTTTTGTGGCAAAGAATTCTACAGATTCACCACCCCCTGACTAAACAAATTCCTCATCTCCTTCCTAACGAAAGGTCCTCTGAGGCAATTACCTCTGGCCCTACTCTCCCACTGGTAGAAATATTCTCTACATCCACTCTATCCAAGCTTTTCATTATTTGGTATGTTTCAATGAGGTTCTCCCCTCATCCTTCTAAACTCCAGTGAGTACAGGCCCAGTGCCTCCAAACGCTCAGCATATGTTAAGAATAATAAATCTTGGTAACCGTTAATATTTAATTTGTAATTATATTAATTTATGTCTTGTAGGTTACACCCAGTTGTGTGATTGGTGGAGTGTAGGTGTCATTCTTTATGAAATGTTGGTGGGGCAGCCTCCTTTTTTAGCACAAACTCCATTGGAAACCCAGATTAAGGTAATTAATTTATTGTTCATCACATTGTGCTTCTATCTCTACATAAGCTACAAAATGGTTATCTGTTCTAGAGTAAATATCAAAAATGTGCAGGTGCTGGAATGAGAGCGCATTCAATGGATTTCTAAGCTATTTTAAAATTGCCATGATCTAAGTGAATGGTTGTATAGGCTGAACAGTGTTGAGTAGCAGGGGACCAGGGGTCAAATGAGATGGAGGAACTGAGTGAAATCCAAGTTAGACTGGAATTGGTGTTAGGTAAATTAAATGGATTAAAGGCCAATAAATCCCCAGGGCCAGATAGGCTGCATCCCAGAGTACTTAAGGAAGTAGCCCCAGAAATAGTGGATGCATTATCATTAGTGATAATTTTTCAAAACTCTTTAGGTTCTGGAGTAGTTCCTGACGATTGGAGGGTAGCTAATGTAACCCCACTTTTTAAAAAGGGATGGAGAGAGAAAACGGGGAATTACAGACCAGTTAGTCTAACATCGGTAGTGGGGAAACTGCTAGTCAGTTATTAAAGATGGGAATACAGCACATTTGGAAAGTGGTGAAATCATTGGACAAAGTCAGCATGGATTTATAAAAGGTAAATCATGTCTGACGAATCTTATAGAATTTTTCGAGGATGTAACTAGTAGAGTGGATCAGGGAGAGCCAGTGGATGTGCTATATCTGGACTTTCAGAAGGCTTTCGACAAGGTCCCACATAAGAGATTAGTATACAAACTTAAAGCACACGGTATTGGGGGGTTCAGTATTGATGTGGATAGAGAACTGGCTGGCAGACAGGAAGCAAAGAGTAGGAGTAAACGGGTCCTTTTCAGAATGGCAGGCAGTGACTAGTGGGATACCGCAAGGCTCGGTGCTGGGACCCCAGCTATTTACAATATATATTAATGATTTGGACGAGGGAATTGAATGCAACATCTCCAAGTTTGCGGATGACATGAAACTGGGGGGCAGTGTTAGCTGTGAGGAGGATGCAAGATGACTTGGATAGGTTGGGTGAGTGGGCAAATGCATGGCAGGTGCAGTATAATGTGGATAAATGTGAGGTTATCCACTTTGGTGGCAAAAATAGGAAAGTAGATAATTATCTGAATGGTGGCCGATTAGGAAAAGGGGAGATGCAACGAGACATGGGTGTCATGGTACACCAGTCATTGAAAGTAGGCATGCAGGTGCAGCAGGCAGTGTAGAAAACGAATGGTATGTTAGCATTCTTAGCAAAAGGATTTGAATATAGGAGCAGGGAGCTTCTACTGCAGTTGTACAGGGTCTTGGTGAGACCACACCTCGAGTATTGCGTACAGTTTTGGTCTCCTAATCTGAGGAAAGACATTCTTGCCATAGAGGGAGTATAGAGAAGATTCACCAGACTGATTCCTGGGATGTCAAGACTTTCATATGATAGACTCGGCTTGTACTCGCTAGAATTTAGAAGATTGAGGGGGTCCTTATAGAAACGTACAAAATTCTTAAGGGGTTGGACAGGCTAGATGCAGAAAGATTGTTCCCGATGTTGGGGAAGTCCAGAAGAAGGGGCCACAGTTTAAGGATAAGGGGGAAGTCTTTTAGGACCGAGATGAGAAAAAATATTTTCAGAGCGGTGAATCTCTGGAATTTACTGCCACAAAATATTTCAAATGTCATTAGAAACGGGAATAGTCCCCGAGGATTGGCGTACTGCGCATGTTGTTCCATTGTTTAAAAAGGGTTCTAAGAGTAAACCTAGCAATTATAGACATGTTAGTTTGACTTCAGTGGTGGGCAAATTAATAGAAAAGATACTTAGAGATAATATATATAAGCATCTGGATAAACCGGGTCTGATTAGGAACAGTCAACATGGATTTGTGCCTGGAAGGTCATGTTTGACTAATCTTCTTGAATTTTGTGAAGAGGTTACTAGGGAAATTGACAAGGGTAAAGCAGTGGATGTTGTCTATATGGACTTTAGTAAGGCCTTTGACAGGGTTCCTCATGGAAGGTTGGTTAAGAAGGTTCAACTGTTGGGTATAAATGCAGGAGTAGCAAAATGGATTCAACAGTGGCTGAATGGGAGACGCCAGAGGGTAATGGTGGATGGCTGTTTGTCGGGTTGGAGGCAGGTGACTAGTGGGGTGCCTCAGGGATCTGTGTTGGGTCCTTTGTTGTTTGTCATGTACTTCAATGATCTGGATGAAGGTGTGGTAAATTGGATTAGTAAGTATGCAGATGATACCAAGATAGGGGGTGTTGTGGATAATGAAGAGGATTTCCAAAGTCTACAGAGTGATTTAGGCCATTTGGAAGAATGGGCTGAAAGATGGCAGATGGAGTTTAATGCTGATAAATGTGAGGTGCTACACCTTGGCAGGACAAATCAAAATAGGACGTACATGGTAAATGGTAGGAAATTGAAGAATGCATTTGAACAGAGGGATCTGGGAATAACTGTGCATAGTTCCTTGAAGGTGGAATCTCATATAGATAGGGTGGTAAAGAAAGCTTTTGGTATGCTAGCCTTTATAAATCAGAGCATTGAGTATAGAAGCTGGGATGCAATGTTAAAATTGTACAAGGCATTGGTGAGACCAAATCTGGAGTATGGTGTACAATTTTGGTCGCCCAATTATAGGAAGGATGTCAACAAAATAGAGAGTACAGAGGAGATTTACTAGAATGTTGCCTGGGTTTCAACAACTGAGTTACAGAGAAAGGTTGAATAAGTTAGGTCTTTATTCTCTGGTGCGCAGAAGGTTAAGGGGGGACCTGATAGAGGTCTTTAAAATGATGAGAGGGTTAGACAGAGTTGATGTGGACAAGCTTTTCCCTTTGAGAATAGGGAAGATTCAAACAAGAGGACATGCCTTCAGAATTAAGGGACAGACGTTTAGGGGTAACATGAGGGGGAACTTCTTTACTCAAGAGAGTGGTAGCGGTGTGGAATGAGCTTCCAGTGGAAGTGGTGGAGGCAGGTTCGTTGGTATCATTTAAAAATAAATTGGATAGGCATATGGATGAGAAGGGAATGGAGGGTTATGGTATGAGCGCAGGCAGGTGGGACTAAGTGAAAATAATTATTCGGCACGGACTTGTAGGGCCGAGATGGCCTGTTTCCGTGCTGTAATTGTTATATGGTTAAAAGGTAGTTGAGGCCAGTTCATTGCTATATTTAAAAGGGAGTTAGATGTGGCCCTTGTGGCTAAAGGGATCAGGGGGTATGGAGAGAAGGCAGGTACGGGATACTGAGTTGGATGATCAGCCATGATCGTATTGAATGGCGGTGCAGGCTCGAAGAGCCGAATGGCCTACTCCTGCACCTATTTTCTATGTTTCTATGAATATCTTTGTCCATTAGTGAAATGTATTTAAATGCAGGTTAATTTTTTTGGAATGTTAGTCTTATGGTTTTTATTATTGTCTATTGTCACAAAGGTCATAAATTGGCAGACAACACTTCACATCCCACCCCAGGCTAAACTTAGCCCCGAGGCATCTGATCTCATTATTAAGCTCTGTCGAGGCCCTGAAGACAGGCTTGGATTGAACGGCACAGATGAAATAAAAGCCCATCCGTTTTTTAGGCAAATCAATTTCTCCAATGACATCCGGCATCAGTTAGCTCCGTACATTCCAAAGATAACTCACCCAACAGATACGTCCAATTTTGATCCTGTGGATCCTGACAAATTGTGGAGTGAAGATAATGATGGAGAAAATGTTAATGACACGCTCAATGGCTGGTATCAGAATGGAAAGCATCCAGAACATGCCTTCTACGAATTTACATTCCGGAGATTTTTTGATGATAATGGCTACCCTTACAGCTATCCTAAACCATTGCAGTGTGATTATCATAGTCTGGAAACAAATGGGGATCAGACAGAAAATAACAAAGAAAATGCTGCATCAGGAAAGCGGAGCCAGAATCGAGAACTGGTCTATGTATGAATGGAAATCTTTTTTTTTTTAAGGGAAAATCCCTTGATTGTTTAATTCCCAGGGATGGATTTTAGCTTTTACTTGATGCTTACATGTTTTGGTTCTCATGAACTTACAGAAAAATATATTTTGTAAGTATTAATTTATTTTAAATGTTGTAATTTGAATCCTTCATGTGAATAAATAGAACATTGACTTTAGTACGTAACACTAGAGTTAAAAATCAATTGGATCAGGTGATCAATATCATATCAGTAATATGGGTCTTGTGCGTGACATCATTCTTCAGTGCACTGTCTTTATCATTATTAGTGCTCCTTTTTAGGAAAGGTGCCTTACGTTCTTTATTAAAAGATTTTAGGATCCACTACTTTCCCACGGCTCTGCTCTCACTACAAAATTTTGCTTGAAAAGAGTAGTTAGACTAATAGCATGGAAATTGCTACATGTTATGTTTCCAACAGTGAGGCTCTATACTGAGAACGGGAAAAGATGCACCAAGGTACACAACTAAACCTGTGACCCATGTTTCTCTCCAGTCTAGACATCTGACACACTGATACTAGATTTTGGACTTTTAACACTATAAAAGTACAATCTGTGCTCACACTGTGGCTGCAGATGGCTGTAATATTATACAATCTATTCTGTTCTCACAGGGGGTGTAGGGTAGACCTTTTATACATAGTGCCCTATCTGGTACCACACTGCGAAAGGGGAGTTGACTGTACCATTGTGGGTCCCATGTTTCTATCTAGTGAAGTGGCCCTATCAGTGATGGATGCATGCTAAATGGCCATGTCTGAAGCCTAGGAAATGGTCTTTAACAGTGTGCCTTAAAACTTCCTGCTTGGCTTTGACCAAATATGAAGAAATCATTTTGGTGTAATTTACATGAAAATCTTTTAGAAGCATATAGTCTACAGGTTATTAGCTTTCTATTTTTTTTCCTAATTTATGCATTGAATTATTTATAAATTATACTTGTTGTATAAACATTTAATTTGTCAGTACTTTCATTGTCTCATTTTATTTCCAATGACATTAAATCTAAGTTCATTTTCAAACTTGATTATTGGCTGTTTTGTCTTTTAATAATCTAGACCCAAATTAACTAGTGCTTTCATTGTTATTTTATGGCAAATACCATTCAGTTTGACATTGTCACTGAATCAAAATCTTGGAATTTAATACTGCGATTTGTTTATTCCAAAACACAGCATTTCCTGTCCTTGGCTTTCCAAGATACAAGATACATTTATTTGTCACATGTGCCAGATGGCACAGTGAAATGAAATTCTCATACAGCCATACAATAAAAATAAAGGACACAACACACGATAGAATTTAACATAAAACATCCCCACAGCAGAATCAGAGTTTCCCACTGTGGGGGAAGGCACCAAAGTCAGTCTCTTCCTCCACTGTTCCCCGTGGTCAGGGCCTCCCCAAGCCCTCCGCAGTTGCCACTACGGGCAGCCCGATGTTCAAGCCCTCTCGCCGAGGTGTTGTAAGTCCGACGTCGGGGCTGCGGGACGTCCTCAGCTGCGTGGACACAGAGTTGGCCCCCTCCTACCGGAGTCGGTGACTTACAAAGTCCGTAGGCCGCGCCAGGTGGAGACCTACTGCTGTAGACACTCTGCAAGGCGCCCCAGGACTCCACGATGTTGTTCAGCGCCACCCGCATTGGAGGAGCAACGCTCCGGAGCTCCAAACGGCGACCCAGGTAGGCATAGGCCGCTCCGATCCAGCTGATAGGCCGCGAGGCGAGGACGCGACTCGGAGAAATGGCGTCTCCGCCAGGAAGAAACTGGGAAACGGTTTTCCCCCTTACCCTGCCCCCCTCCCCCACATAGAAAAGTTAAAGTTTCCCCCAACACAAAACTTTAGACTAACTAAAAATAATAAAAAAGATTGAAATAACAGACAGGCTGTAGGTAGAGGCTGCTGCCAGTGCAGCGCCCCTAGAGGACACTTGTTAAGGAAAATTAAGGCTCATGGTGTAGGTGGTGACATTGATGGACTTTGATAGACAATAGATGCAGGGGTAGGCCATTCGGTCCTACAAACTGATCGTGGCTGATCATCCCCAATCAGTACCTCATTCCTGCCATATCCCCTGACTCCGCTATCTTTAAGAGCCCTATCTAGCTCTCCCTTGAAAGTATCCTGTGAACCGGCCTCCACCACCCTCTGAGGCAGAGAATTCCACAGACTCAACTCTGTGAAAAAGGTTTTTCCTCATCTCCGTTCTAAATGGCTTATCCCTTATTCTTAAACTGTGGCCCCTGTTTCTGGACTCCCCTAACATTGGGAACATGTTTCCTGCCTCTAGCATGTCCAAACCCTTAATAATCTTATGTTTCAATAATATGCCCTCTTATCCTTTTAAATTCCAGAGTATACAAGCCCAGCCGCTCCATTCTATCAACATATGATAGTCCCGCCATCCCAGGAATTAACCTCGTGAACCTACGCTGCACAATTGCCAAAGAAAGTTGTGATGCAAGTTACAATGGAATACAAATAGATTAGTGCATGGACAAAGAATATAATATGGGAAAATATTTTGGCAAGAAAAATTAGAAAGCATATTATCCAAATGGTGAAAGATTGCAGAGGATTCAAGTAACCTAGTGCACAATTTGCAAAACACTTATACAAGTACAATGAATAATTATGAAAGCTAATAAAATTCATTAATTACAGAAGTAGGAAGATTATGCTTCAGACATTGACCACACATCTGGAGTACTGAGTTCCGTATGGGACTCCTTAAGGAAGGATGTTAATGCATTGGAAGCATTTTAGTAAAGATTTCCTTGACTAATACTCAATGTCTGATTGTCTTATGAGAATTAATTGAACAAGCTAGATGTGTATCCCCTGCATTTAAGGGTAAGAATTATTTGATTAAACAAACATTGAGGGTCCTCACAGGATAGATTCGATGTGAATGTTATTTTTTAGTGTGAAAAATCTCAAACTAGTCACTTTAAAAAATGGTTTCCCATTTAAGACAAATGAGGCATAGGAAAAGCCTTTGAAATTCTCAAAATATGCAGTGTCTTTTAATATATTTTTATCGCAGAAGTACAATAGTTCTTGATTAGTGGGCAAAGGTTACCATAGGTGGACAGGAATGCAGCCGTTATCTTATTAAATAGTGGTTCCAGTTTAAAGATACAGCCTTCTGCTCCTAATCCCAGTGCTTGAATGGATTCTGGAGTTCTCATATTAAGACTGGAGTGATTTTACACTTGTCAAAGTTTACAAATCTTGTCCTCTATGAAGAACTCAATTCTTGTTATTTATTAAACAGTGGCGAAGCAGTAGAATTGCTGCCTCCGTGTGCCAGCGACCCAGGTTCAATCCTGACTAGGGGTGTACTTTGTACAGTTTGTGCGTTCAAAAGTCTAAAAACATGTAATAGCTCCATGTAAAAAAAACTCAAGAATCCAAGGATTGCAAATATCAAATCCCTGTTATTCAAAACCAAAGCATTACAATGCAAATAACATAGCACATTTAAATAAAAATGATTTATGGTGCTTAGAATAAGTTTTATCAAGTAATATTTAACAGGCAGCAGTCACTTACAAAACCTGGTTACATTTAAAATAAGTGTTTTGGATGAGAATTGGGCTCACAAACAACTATCCATAACAAAAATAGGATGCAAAAGAAGCAAATTTGAAAATACAGAGGTTAAGATTTTAAATGGTTGCAAATATATTTCCCGGATGACTTGGTATAAAGCTAGAAAAAAAATTAAATGTTTCTGTGCAAAATGATTTTTATAAAATTAGTTTGATCAACGTCTATTAGACAAAACAGATGATTCAAGTAGATTGCTGTTATTGTTTATCCATGCAAACATCTTCATTGACTTGTGCCAAGATCCAAATTCTACTGCAAAACACATAGAATTGTCTGATATAGGGAAAGTATGAAGTGGATACCCTTTTGCTCTCAAGAGAAACTTGCTTCAACGAGTTGGACATGTCCATGCATTTTAGTTGTAGATGATAGACTGGAAATGGCAGTGAGTTTGGAGAAGACATTTGAAATTGTAACTTAAGTACAAACAATAGCTTTTTCATCCAAACTGACAAGTACATTGAATTATGGGGGTAGGTTAGTGTGATGTAATTGAGGGGATTAAAATAATTGAGAAAATGATAGTGAGAAACCATTTTGTCTTTTGCCTTTAAACATGAAAGCATATTTGAATAAGAATAAACTCCACTGGTCCATAAACCACAGAATTATTGCCAAGTAGCCTATTGTATTTGTGTCACTTTGCGAATGAATGCTTGGCCCTCCCTCTATGGTCCCAAGCATACTGATCCTATTTTAAAGGTTAAATGGCCTTAAGGACTTATTATGGTAAAAGATTTAATGCAGTAAAATTATTACCTTGTTGTTTCCACAATTGAGGAAGAGGGGAACAAAGTACTTTTTTTGTTTGTGAGGAATGGCCATTCAGCCCCTCAAATCGGTTTCTGATTTTTCACCCTTGATCTAATAGACTCTTGTTAAATCCCAGAGAGATTACCAAGGATGCAAAAGTACTTGTATGTTGAGGAAAGGGATGCTGCTATGGCAACAATAGTTTTCAAGTGCTGACATTTTCTCGCATTGAAAGACTTTTGTACTGTTGTACAGAGCAGCAATTACAAAAACATCGTAATGCATACCTAATATATCCACTGAATATTTTGGAAATACAGTGCCCAGTAAATACTAACTCTGCATATACTGCACAATTTGAAATTGATAATTTTGCATAATGGCATTACACCGAGTTTTCTTTATTTTGTTTGTGCCTTTGGAAACAAACTTGTTCCATTTTTGCTTTCCAGGAAATGAGATTGAAATTATTTCAAGAGTGTTTTTGCCATTTCAATTGTGATCCATTTAATCTATTCCAGAATGCTGTACATCTGCTTTACATTTCAAATAATCTGATGTTAAATATATGGTTACGGATTGATCCATTTGGCCAATGCAGTAGCTGATGTGTTCTAAACACCAAGTACAAAATTATTTAAAATGTGAACGCCATTCCTGCATTTTAAGAATTAAATTTAATTTGACCACAATGCACCAGAAAGCTATCCATTTGCATTCCCCTCTCTCCAGCCATACTCATTCCATATTCTTAGATTTTTTTTGGACTTCTGCTCTTCCTCTCTTCTGTGTCTTCACGATATTTGGACTTCTTCTTACTCTTGCTGTGTTTGTGGTAGTCTCTCTCCTGGGACCCACTTCTGCTTCGGCTCCGATAATGATCACGCTTCTTTTGATCCCTCTTTTTATCCCTGCCGTATTCATCAATGGCATCTGGGCTTTTGTGTTGTTCGAGCTCGCTCTCAGCAGCTGCCTGTCAAGATAAAAGCATTTTTCTGAAGATCCTATGGAACTCTGTCCTGTCACTTCTATAAGGAAATATCAATCAAAATAAACTCACTGAACAAAGAACAAACCTTTATAAAAAATACCATTTAAAGTAATGCAATCCTCTTCTAATTTCCAATAAATCTCATCCCAAAATAACTACTGTTGTACAGTAAATTTTATTTCTTCATCAAATCCATACAAGCTACTGTGACCACAGATTTAAAAACTTCCTATAGCTGTAGCCCACTTTACCTAATTAGCACATCCTAACCACATTTCCATTTTCTCTGCAAATTTTATACCCTGCAAAATGCCTTTAGCATTTGCAATCCTTTGTTTTAGCTGTCACCATTAACGATCAGTATTGTGTTAAAAAATTCTTATTCTGCTTGTTTCTAACATTTCTCTGCTCTGAATAGTAACATTCATACTGTTCACACACAATTTTCACACTGGTTTAAAAAAAACTTAATTTTAATATTCATTTCCTTCACTTTTCTACTATGTGGCCTAATGTTTGTTGCAACTGTGCTTAGATTTTAGACTGTTTTACAGTTATAACTTACAGAAACAGTCCCTTTGACCCACCATATCCATGCTATTCATCAGCGATACGATACTATAAAACTTTATACATCCCTGGAGGGAAATTGGTCTGCCGACAGTCACAACACACAAGGTATACAAAAAATTGAAATTAAAAGTGAAAACAAAAAGATAAAGACAAGCGATTTTTGGCTGCCGTGTGCACAGCGCCTTAACTGGAACAAATGAACACAGACTTATCCCCTGGCCAGAGGATTCTAAACTAGAGTGCCGCAAAACCGGGTCTCCCTTTGTTAGCCCACTGTCCCTCCCACTTCCCTTCTCCCCCACCCCCATCACGCTCATCGACCCAGAGGCCCCACCGAGGCTCCCTTTGTCGCTGAGGCTCTTTTTTACTGCCATCAAAATCTTATACCTTTCTTACCAGCACTTGTGGTTTGTAGGCTTTACATGTTGCCGATTCAAATACATGTCTACATACTAAACAGTTGTGAGCATATCTGTTTCCGCAGTTGTGTTCCAAACTATCCTCTGAGTTACAAAGTTTTTCCTCAGATCCTCTTACCAGTTATCCTACACTTCAGCTCTGAAAGGTTACCTACCAACCGGCCTATATATGCCCTTCATAAATTTGTGTACCACCATTAGTCTCCCTCCCAAAGCCCACTTTCTTTGGCTCTTCCACTCCAAGAAAAAAAATCCACTCTTCGTAGAAACAAAGGATTGCAGAAACTGGGGAATTTGGAGCAAATCAGTGGGTCAGGCAGCATCTGTGGAGGGAAATGGAAATCAACACTAGAAAAGCATGGGGATTTTGGCAGGAAATTGCACCTGGTAGGTGGATCCAGGTTTAGAAAGATGGATAGTCAGTCAGGAAGAGATTGAAGATAACAGAGACTGGGGGGTAACCAGGCCCTGCAGATGATGGAATATGATGGGAAATAAAGGTGGAGTAAAGAAAGAAAGGTAGGTAGAATGGGCAGATGAGAGCATGGGGGGGGGGGGGGGTAGGGTACCCAATTGGAGGTGTCTGTGGGTGATGGGCAGATGGAGTGGATGTGGAAAGATGTTTGTTGAGAGGGATCAGGGTGTTGTGGGAAAGGAGGATATGAATGGGAGGATTTTGGTGGCTTGAGGGACAGGGGAAAGAGTATGTTACCTGATGTTAGAGAAATGTATATTTATGCAGTTGGGTTGTGGACGACCAAGGCAAAATATGAAGTGCTGTTCCTCATGTTTGCGTTTTGCCTCACTGTGGCAATGTGGAAGGCAGAGGACAGGGCAGTGTGTGAATGGGCCAGGGATATCCACCACTATCCACAATCCAACTATAGTATGCCAGTTCTTGCCAACCCAAACTCTTCCTTTGCTAAGCCAGTTCTGAATCCTTACCACCAAATATTGTTACTCCTGTGCATTTTAGTCTTCCAGCCTAACATGGGGGACTTCATCAAATGTTTCACTAAATTCCATGTCAATAACATCCATCGCCTACCCTTAAACTACAAGAATGATCTTTAAAGACAGTGAAAGAAATTATAGGTTATAATAATCATCACAAACAATTAGGGAGTTCAATTCTCTAGACAATAAAAGAGGGAAAATCTATCAATTGGATTTGGCCTGAAGAAGTTTTGACAGGGCGAGGAAGATATGGTGTAAAAATTAAAACTACACATCATGGATACACTAATTCAACAAATAAGAGGAACATCTTCCCCAGATCGAGGCAAGATTACAACATTTGCTAACCACATGAATTAGTTGAGACAACTAGTCTTGACCATTAGGAGTGTTAAACCAGTACTTGAGGGAGACGGGAACAGGAGAGATGAAGTCAGATGGGAGATTTATGTGGAGCATAAATACCTGCCTAGAACACTTGGATTCAATATCATGAAGCTATATGGTACACTTTTTCTTTTATAGGTGTTCACATATGAAACTCCACACTAGTGACGCACATTCATAAGTACCAAGCCACTCAATACAATGAGCAATGTCATGTACAATATGTGCACAAAAAGTCTCGACTGGGAACGTAAATATATACATCTTAAATTTTGCTACCTTGTATTTTGTTGCCTTCCGCTTGTCACCTCCTTCTTCTGAATGTCGCCGATGCCGTTTTTCCTTGTGGTGTTTCTTGCTATGTCTGTGGCTTCTACTGGCCTCACCCTCATCCAACAACAGCTCATATTTGGAGCTGGGGTTTTTAATGTTAAGGAGCAATTGTTATAAATACTCCTATACATTTCTAAGGTAGAATTTAGTGTTTGATTGAAATCAGGCACTTGTTGATGACGGGGGGAAATCTAGCCCATGTCCTTCAGATCTTCCCATCATGAATTTGCTTTGGTTTCATTCAAAAGTCCTAAATTAGTTTTGTCTGGTGATAATTTTAATATAGGACCATATGACATTTCTGGGATAGTACATTAAACTTTATGATATATATGATCTTTATTAAATCCCACTATTTTTCCACATATTATAATATTTGCAATATTAATCTATCCCTGGACTGTTTTACCATGATTTGATTATAACGAATGCTAAAACATCCCAAAGATCAGAGACCCAATGATGAGATCACTGGCCACAACCCACCTAATTCTTACTTCCTGTAACTGTCTGGCTTAAGAAATCTGTGGCAAGATTGAAGTCTAGGAAATCGCTTAAAAACATTAACCGAGAAGAACTGTGCATTTTATAAACTATTTAATGTGGGGTTAAGAGAAGTCCCATGTGTAATGACTCTTGAGTATATGGGTATTTAATTTTTCATTATTTTTGATTACTTTGTTACTTTATTTAGTGCATTTAAAATAGGAATACTGTAGCTGATCAGGTAAACAGGTGGAGTGGGGGTACACATCCTAATCGGTAGCCCAGTAGTCAGGCTTTCCATTCAGCTTCTCAGCAAGGCGTGGGCTGGGAATCAGAGGCAGACTGAAAACAAATTGCCCACGACAGGAATCATAATTAAAATCAATGTGCTGCAGATAGCAAGTCTGAATTTAAAAAAAAAACTTTCTGTAAACACTGAGCAGGTCAGCAGTTTCCATGAAAGAGAAAAACAGTTAACATTTCAGGTTGATGGTTTTTCTGATTACAGGATTTTGATCTGGCACATTAACTCCGTTACTCTCTCCAAATATGCTGTCCTATTGAGTATTTTCAATATTCAGGAGGGGCTGATCCCATCCCCAATCTTTCCAAATAGGCACATGGAAGGATTTTATTCAGATGAGATTATTTTTAAACGTAATAAACAATGAACAAAACCTATAATTGGTGAAAGCCAGTATACCAGTAGGTGCAATAACTGCACAAGCTTCAAATACTCCTTAAAAATATATAATCTCTTATTTTTCATAATTTCCCCACATTTTTAATGCAATTTATTTTTAACTAAAAAGTGGAAAAGTGAAACATCATGGGCCAATCTTTCATTTAAGGTTTTTCAGCACTTAACTGGATGGAAATTCAGGATTCCTCAGTGCAAGCTGCACTGCAGCTTATCATATGTGTTGTGAACCTCTCGTGGAATACAACAGCATTGAGGAATTGCCACCTCTTTGGCTGAAATTTCAGTTGCCCCACTGAAATCATCAGGCAGAAAGTGGATGTAGACAGAAGAGCCAGTTAGAGGCAATTTCCTTTTGAATTGACTCAAAAACAATTAAAAGTAACCAAGTATGTGAAAGTGTTAGGTGTCTATAGCAACATAGAACATAGAAATTAGGTGCAGGAGTAGGCCATTCGGCCCTTCGAGCCTGCACCGCCATTCAATATGATCATGGCTGATCATCCAACTCAGTATCCCGTACCTGTCTTCTCTCCATACCCTCTGATCCCTTTAGCCACAAGGGCCACATCCAACTCCCTCTTAAATATAGCCAATGAACTGGCCTCAACTACCCTCTGTGGCAGAGAGTTCCAGAGATTCACCACTCTCTGTTTGAAAAAAGTTTTTCTCATCTCGGTTTTAAAGGATTTCCCCCTTATCCTTAAGCTGTGACCCCTTGTCCTGGACTTCCCCAACACCGGGAACAATCTTCCTGCATCTAGCCTGGCCAATCCCTTAAGAATTTTGTAAGTTTCTATAAGATCCCCTCTCAATCTCCTAAATTCTAGAGAGTACAAACCAAGTCTATCCAGTCTTTCTTCATAAGACAGTCCTGACATCCCAGGAATCAGTCTGGTGAACCTTCTCTGCACTCCCTCTATGGCAATAATGTCCTTCCTCAGACTTGGAGACCAAAACTGTACGCAATACTCCAGGTGTGGTCTCACCAAGACCCTGTACAACTGCAGTGGAACCTCCCTGCTCCTATACTCAAATCCTTTTGTTATGAAAGCTAACATACCATTTGCTTTCTTCACTGCCTGCTGCACCTGCATGCCTACTTTCAATGACTGGTGTACCATGACACCCAGGTCTCGCTGCATCTCCCCTTTTCCTAATCGGCCACCATTTAGATAATAGTCTGCTTTCCTGTTTTTGCCACCAAAATGGATAACCTCACATTTATCCACATTATACTGCATCTGCCAAACATTTGCCCACTCACCCAGCCTATCCAAGTCACCTTGCAGTCTCCTAGCATCCTCCTCACAGCTAACACTGCCCCCCAGCTTAGTGTCATCCGCAAACTTGGAGATATTACCTTCAATTCCCTCATCCAGATCATTAATATATATTGTAAATAGCTGGGGTCCCAGCACTGAGCCTTGCGGTACCCCACTAGTCACTGCCCGCCATTGTGAAAAGGACCCGTTTACTCCTACTCTTTGCTTCCTGTTTGCCAGCCAGTTCTCTATCCGCATCAATACTGAACCCCCAATGCCTTGTGCTTTAAGTTTGTATACTAATCTCTTATATACTTTTTTTTAAATAACATTTGAATGATTCTGAGTGTCAAACATTCCGCCATCTTACTGAGAGCTTTTCTGAGTCCCATTGAGTGTTGAAGTCATTCTGGCCACATGTTCAGAAGGGCCCAGCACCATGTAGTCTTACCAAACAGCTGGGAGTGGCCTGCCAATGGAATATTGTGACTAGGAATACACTGGACGAAGCAGCGCAATCCAAAAGCAGACAAATAGGGGAAGGGCATTTTTCAGCAAAAAAAAAAGACGCAACATACAAAGGAAAGCCCAAATATTCATCAAACTGATTAAGTTATTATATCGAACAGTTTTTCAACAATAGTTGGTGGATCATTCTGACATACGGTTGAAACAGCCAAAAGATACTCTTGCTTAAGTTGTGCTTTATCCTTCAGGGAAATACTAGAAGATTTGCCTAGATTCTTCTCATACTCTTTAAAATCCTCCTTGGTATATTTTCCACCTAAGAGGTTAAAGGATTAAAAAAAATTACGAAAAAAACTTTAGCAAGATCATTTCCGAAATATGTTTGTGAAGTTCGCTACGTATGATATGGATGGGGCAATTCTGCAGATTTTAAATCTCAAAGGCATCTGAAGGACGCAACTGAGGTAAACATTGCAGAATATTTAACAGGAAAAATGGGTATTAGTAGTAGGGGAGTAAGTGCTATTAGCTTTTAATACCATCTGAATTTCCACACTTTAACACGAGTCAAGTGTTTCATTATCATATGTACCGGGTATGGGACAATTACATTTTTACTTGCTGCAGCTTTACAGGCATACTGATGCAATAACACAACAAATAAACATAACACAGTAAATTATCAAATCTACTAGGCAACCAGCCCATAATGTTTTCAAGAAGGAACTGCAGATGCTGGAAGATCGAAGGTACACAAAAATGCTGGAGAAACTCAGCGGGTGCAGCAGCATCTATGGAGCGAAGGAAATAGGCGACGTTTCGGGCCAAAACCCTTCTTCAGACTTGTAACTGAATCTGTGAAAAAGTTTTTCCTAATCTCAGTTCCAAATGGTCTAAGCCTTATTCTTAAACTGTGCCCTCTGGTTCTGGACTCTCCCAGCAATGGGAACTTGCTTCCTGCCTCTAGCGTGTCCAAACCCTTAATAATCTTATATGTTTAAAAAAAAAAGACTTCATACAGCAAAAAAAATCTTCACAAAAAATGTTACCTGAAATGTCTCTTTGCCTCGCACTGAGATGAAGCATACAAACTTAAAAATGTACTTTTAGGTGTTCTTGAATGTGTTGAACTAATACACTTACCTTTCCCCTTCCACTGAACCTTAGCAACAGATTGGCTGAAGTCCACGTGGATCCTCCTGTCATCTATCAGCACATTATCCATTTTAAAGTATGCTTTCTCGCAGTCTTCTTGCTGTACAAGTACAGAGAATAGTACAAGATTAATAGTACAGAGGTAGTACAAATACAGAGAAAATCAAAAGTATATGGCGCCATCATGTGGCCTCGAACCGTCGTTCGTCAAGCTCGAGCGTGGACCTGCCGGGACCAGCAGACGACGGAGCTAGTCTTCACTTCAGTCAACAAGTTAACAAACCTTGCCCTTCTGTACTAATTGTTGAGCTGTATCGTTTAAATATTAAACTGAGTGTCTATACAACACGTGAACCTCTTCAGTGGTGACCCCGACGATCCAAAACAACCTCTTTTGGATTTCATCACGCCTGGAGACAACCCAGATCAGCAGAACGCAGTTTTACTCAAACTCAACAAATACGTAGGGATCAAGACGCTCCTCAAGGCCATTCGGTCTCAGCCGCCGCAACAGAGCGGCAAACCTCCTGCACATGGATGGCTTAGGCGACCGCAAACCGTCCGTGCTCATGAACGAAATGCTCACCCTGATGGATGGACACAAGACTTGCCTCCTTTTCAAACAGGTCTTCCTCAAGCAGATGCCAGAGGACATCCGTCTGCTCCTCGCGGATGACGATTTCACCGTCCCCTGAAGGCTGGCAGCCCGTGCGGAAGTGCTGTGGCAGGACAAACAGCAGCGTGGAGCCACCATCAATTGGGTGGTGGCGGTGCCTCGGCAGGTCATACAGGCGGTCCGAGCCTCCACAGAAGGAGTGTCAGTGACTGCGAAGGGTGCTCAGCATCGCCAAGGACTGCTCTCACCCCAACCATGGACTGTTTACCCTCCTACCATCCGGGAGGCGCTACAGGTCTCTCCGTTGCCAGACCAGCAGGTCCAGGAGCAAATTCTTCCCTGCGGCTGTCACACTACTCATCAATGTACCTCGGTGACTGCCAATCACCCCCCCCCCCCCCCCACCCCCCCCCCCCCCCCCCCCCCCCCCCCCGGACACTCCTCCTACAGGAACAACACTATGACTGTATGCGTGTAAATAGATATATTTATTGAAATCATACTCTATGTTGCTCTTCCAGGGAGATGCTAACTGCATTTCGTTGTCTCTGTACTGTATACTGACAATGACAATTAAAGTTGAATCTGAATCTGAATTTGAATCTGACGTCGGCCACAAACAGCGCCAGCACGGACAAGTGGTGCTACTACCACCAAAGGTGGGGCTCCGAGGTCCGCCGATGCCGACCACCCTCCACGCATCCGTGAAGCGCCTCGGCTGGTGGGCGGTAGTGGCAACTGTGGCCGGCCAAAAACATCGCCTCCTCTACACCTGGGATAGACATTCGGGGCGGCGTTTTCTCATTGACACGAGAGCGGAGGTCAGTGTTTTTCCCCTCTTGGGCACCAAGGGTGCGTCGAGGAGGGCCTCCTTTGACCACCGCCAACAGCAGCAACTTCAGAACATATGGGGTCCGCACTATCCTCCTCAACTTCAACTCCTGTCGCCTCAAGTGGACCTTTACCATCGCCGACATCTCACGACTGCTGCTAGGTGCCGACTTCCTCCGGGTGCACTCCCTGCTGGAGGATGTGAAATTATGTGACGTTCGAGTCGATCGCCTTGCGCCACGTCGAATTGACTGCTCCCCACCTCGGCTCGGTGACCTTCTCCGACAACGAGTAGGCCAGGATCTTGGCTGAGTTCCCTGACGTCATAACTCCCCAGTTTACAATGGCCAGCCTCAAGCATGGGGTGAAGCACATATGCCCACCACCGGACTGCCACTCCATGCACACGCACGGAGGCTGCTCCCCGACAAGCTCCAACTGGCCAAAGACGAGTTCCACAAGATGGAGGAAATGGGCATAGTGTACCGCTCAGACAGCCCATGGGCATCCCCGCTTCACATGTTCCCCAAAGCGTCTGGGGGCTGGAGACCCTGTGAGGACTTCCGCCATCTCAATGAGGTCACAACAGCCGACCGGTACGCTGTCCCTAACATCCAGGACTTCATGGCAAACCTGGACAGTGTTAACGTATTTTCGAAGATTGACCGGGTATGCGGCAACCATCAGATTCTGGTCCACCCAGACGACATCTCCAAGGCGGCCCTCATCATCCCGTTTGGGCTCTGAGTTCCTGCGCATGCCTTTCGGACTCAGGCACGCCGCCCAAGCTTTCCAACGGCTGCGGGCTGGACTTCGTGTTCACCTATCTCGACGACATCCTCATCACCAGCCACTCTCGCCAGGAACACGGCGCACACCTCCGGTAGCTCTGCCAGAGGCTCAATGAGCATGGCCTGACCATCAACCTGGCCAAGTGTCAGTTTGACCTCGATTCCATCAACTTCCTCGGCCACCACATCAACCAGCACGGAGCGGTGCCCACTCCCGCTCCCGACCAAGGTCGAGGTTTGCCAAACCTTGTACTGTGAAGGAACTCCAAGAGTTTGTCAGCATGGTCAACATCTACCAGCGCTAAATGCCAGCAGCCGCCAGGCTCGTGCAACCGCTGGTCAAGGCCCTGGCCAACAAGCTGAAAGAGCTCATTTGGGACGACCGCGTTCGGCAACACCAAGGTGGCGCTAGCAAAGGCAACGATGCTGGTACGTCCACAGGCCAACGCAGCAACAGCTCTTACGGGCGACGTATCTGGCACAGCCATGGGTGGAGTGCTGGAACAACTGATCAATGGTAGCTGACAGCCTCTCGCCTTTTTCAGTCGTTACCCGAAAACGACCCCCCCCAACCCCCAGCCACCACCACCCCCCCCCCCCCCCCCACCCCCCCCCCCAACCCACCTCCCCCAATTGTACTGCGAAGTTGTCAATTGTTGCAGATTGATCAAAGACAAACTTAACAAAATCTTACAATAGTTTACTAATATCAGCATTCAATTATAGCAATATAACAAAATATACATAAAATAATCAAATTTAAACTGGAAGAAAGCTATAATGCATATCGGGCTTACCTTCTCAAACTCAATGAAGGCATAGCAGAGAGATTCTCCAGTTTTCCAATCTCGAATGATCTCACAGCTGAAAAACAGATGTTATTATAATTCACTCGAGGCAAATTGTGTTCAAATTAAAACTCTACTTTTACCTCATCTCCCAATCCTCATTCATTCCTTCCTGCTGCCATGTTTGACAAGGGTTGATGACCACAGATCAGACGTCCCTTCTCACATATCCCATTTTCTTTTTCCAGTTTTGTTTTATCTCCACAAAGTGGCTTAATTGCTTCAAGCAAGACAAGAACTTCAGTTGCGATAAAAATGATGGAGAGGCTTTATGGAGACTGATAGCGAGACATTTGTCAAAGAAACAAACTCCAAACAACTCCAGAAGGGAACTCGTTATTCAACAGCACTAACATTGTTTAGGGTTGCCCGATTAGATTCTCATTCGTCAGAAAAAATAATTATTTAGCACTTTGTGGTTAAGAATATTATTTGCTGCATGCACATTGCTGGATATTCTGGCAAGCATGGCATTTTAATCTCCCAAATTGAATATTCAAGATTCAAGAGAGTTTATTGTCAAGTGTCCCAGATAGGACAATTAAATTCTTGCTTTGCTTCAGCATAACAGAATATAGAAGGCATAAATACAGAACAGTGTCTCCATATTGAATATTGTTCATTCATCAGCGAGCTTCTCATTCTGACCTTGCAATAGAAGAAAGATCATTGATAAAGTAATTGAAGATGGTTAGGCTTAGGACATTTCCCTGAGGAATTCCTCCAACAATCCCCTGACCTCCAACATAATAAATAATCAATTGTGTTAATTCGTTAAAACCATGTTAGTAGTACAGGTGCACAACCTTTTATCCGAAGATCCAAATAACGAAAACCTCCGAATAGCGACATTTTTTCAGTCCTTGAAAAAAGGTCCTTGAAAACGTTCACCGAGGGCGGCCCGCAGAGGTGACAGCGGAACCTCTGGTCGGTCCTCGAAGAAAGGGGAACTAAATCCCCATTCATAAAAGAGAAGGCGAGGGTATATTGCGCGGGAGGGTTAATAATTGACAATATGCTGCTGTCTGCCCGCTGAGTTTAAAAGTTCCAACGGTAGACTCACGATACACAGTGTATCGTGAGTCTTGCGTGGGAATTTTTTAACTCAGCGGGTAGGCAGCAGCAGATTGTCGCTCCCTTCAGTTTCACCCCACCTACACCCCTCTGCTTCCCGGCCATGTGTGTGACCCCTTCCCTCCCCTCTCCAGCTCCCCGCTCATTGCACCGGCGTGGGGGCTTTGCACTGTCTTCACGTCGGCAATGCCAGTCACCGGAGACTTCAGGACCAACGGGGCACCGACCCCCAGGCCCACTGCAAGCACGGAGAACCCAGAGACCCACAGCCAGCAGCAGCCCAGCCCTGCTCCAACTCCAGAGGAAAACTGCAAACTAGCAGGAGACATCGGGACCACCAGAAGCCGCTCCCCGATGGGCCACTACGGCGACAAGTGGCAGTTCGCCCACAGCCCGAGCTGCGCCCTCTCATCGGGACACCCACCCCCAGGCCCACTGCAAGCACGGAGATCCCAGATCAGCAACTCCAGCCCAGCCCCACTCCAACTCCAGAGGGGCAGCTGCTGCTGGTGTGCAAGGTGCGTCTTGTTCTCGGGCTGTGGGCGAACTGCCACTTGTCGCCGTAGCGGCCCATCGGGGAGCGGATTCCTCTGGAGTTGGGGGTGGGGGAGGGGGGTATTGTGCTGTTTGATCGCCCCCTGCTATCCCAGGGACAGGGAGACAGGACGTTCACCGAGGGCGGCCCGCAGAGGTGACAGCGGAACCTCCGGTCGGTCCTCGACGAAAGGGGAACTAAATCCCCATTCATAAAAGAGGTGAGGGTATATTGCGCGGGAGAGTAGGAATCCCAAGACAAAGTTGAGTGAGCGTTCACCGAGGGTGGCCCGCAGAGATGACAGCGGAACCTCGGGTCGGTCCTGGAAGAAAGGGGAACTAAATCCCCTTCATAAAAGATAAGTGGAGGGTATATTGCCCGGGAGGGTATATCGCCTACCTGGAAGAAACCAGACATTTTTGGCGCCTCTGCTGCACACGGATATAAGAGTGTGAAAATGTCGCCTTAAGCCGCCTTAGGGCATGTAGCCCCGCTAGGGTGACATGAGTGCGGGAGGTGATTCAATGCTGAGGTCACACTTACAAATTCAGGAATTCATTCAACACACTGCATTTCATACAGACATTTATTCTGCAAGAAAAAACTCCATTGAAGACTGAAACTCGCGACCGAGGAACTGCCGGGATCAAGGCGCAAACTCGCTACCTTGCGGATATGAGCCGGGCACTCTACCACCGAGCCAGCCATTAAAATCTACGCTAAAAAATTTCCATTCCGAAGACCGACAAATTCCAAATTACGAAAAGTGTCTGGTCCCAAGGCTGTCGGATAAAAGGTTGTGCACCTGTACTCCTAAAACCCATTTACCACTACCACTACCATACAAAGGGTACAAGGGAACAGCACAGGTGAATAACCATATAACAATTACAGCACGGAAACAGGCCATCTCGACCCTACAAGTCCGTGCCGAACAAATTTTTTTTCCCCTTAGTCCCACCTGCCTGCACTCATACCATAACCCTCCATTCCCTTCTCATCCATATGCCTATCCAATTTATTATTAAATGATACCAATGAACCTGCCTCCACCACTTCCACTGGAAGCTCATTCCACACCGCTACCACTCTCTGAGTAAAGAAGTTCCCCCTCATATTACCCCTAAACTTCTGTCCCTTAATTCTGAAGTCATGTCCTCTTGTTTGAATCTTCCCTATTCTCAAAGGGAAAAGCTTGTCCACATCAACTCTGTCTATCCCTCTCATCATTTTAATACAAATGCTGCAAACTGCAGGTTTCCTTCCATCACACAAATTGCAGTTCCTTCACCATTGGCCATCTAAATCCTGAAACTCCCTACTCTACATCACCATTAAACAATAGGAATGCAATGGTTCAACACAATGTTTTGCCATCAATTCTCAATGGCAATTAAAGACGGACAAAAAAAAAAAGATTATTTTTTAAAATAGTGTGAGCATGATGGCATCTGTTTCTTTAGAACTGCCAATTCAGTCAGGGGTTACGCTACAGAACTAACTTGGGTAGTACAGGTGCACAACCTTTTATCCGAAAGCCTTGGGACCAGACACTTCTCGGATTTCGGAATTTTTCGGATTTCGGAATGGAAGATTTTTAGCGTAGATTAGGTAGGTAGCGCGGGCGGCTTGAAAAGTCTGGAGCGGCTGCCTCCTCCCCGGAGAATCACTGTAAATCATTGCTTAAATGTTAGTCTGTTAGTTTGGACGGATTTTATGTGGTGGGGGGGTGAAGGGGGAAACTTTAATTCTTAGTCCCCTACCTGGTCGGAAAGGCAGGGAGCGGGCAATGCCTTACCGGGTCGCCGTGCAGTAAGCTCTGGAGCGCTGTGGCCGCCGACTCCCAACATCGCGGAGCTGCGGCTGCGGGAGTCCGGCCGCGGGCGGCGCTGGATTTGGAGCGCCGCGCAGCCAGGGGTAGAGTTGCCGGGGTCGGAGCTACAACCGGCACCGCCCGCAGCCCCAGCTCCACGATGTTGGGAGTTGGCGGCCACAGCGCTCCGGAGCTTACTGCACGGCGACCCGATAAGGCATTGCCCGCTCCCCGCCTCTCCAGCCAGGTAGGGGACTAAGAATTAAAGTTTCCCCCTTCACACCCTACACCCTTCACATAAAAGCCCTCCAAACTAACTGACTAACATTTAAGCAATGATTTACAGATGTTTAAGTGTCTCCCCTTTCTCCGGAGAGGAGGCAGCCGCTACAGTAGTACAGACCTGGGTTGACCGTGGGTCGTTTCGGGTCAAGTTTGGCGCCAAACGCGAGCTTTGGTGTGCAGACAACATCCTGGAAAAAAATGTCCGTTTTTCGGAGCTTTTCGGTTTCTCAGAGAAAGGGGATAAAAGGTTGTGCACCCGTAGTGAGATTCCACATACAAAGTATATCTGTGTCGTTTTCTCTCACGATCTTTCCACAAAATGAAGTTCAACACAGAGGACTGACATTCATCACAGTTGTCAGCAATCACAGTAGTCTTCATTGCACATCTTTGAGATAATTTCATGGGGGCCAAAGTCAATCAAAAATAATTCTCAAGGCCACATCAACATTACAACCTTGTTCAATTGTGTTGCAGCTCTGATAAGATGTCCAAGTTATCTGTAGGTTTGTTGTCAAGAGTGATTTCTCAACCAATACAACATCAACCTCACACAGAGGCCAATATTCCCACCACTCTGCAGAAGTTAACAAGAACTTTGCAGGACTGCACACATAGGTATTTGTAATGTCCTGTAATTGCTAGTTAATTAGTCAGTGGACTTGCTTGGTCACTTCAGAAGAATATTAAATTTAATGTGAGATAATCACCTACGAACAGCTGATTGAAGCATAAAGAATTGTATATCAAGAACCTCACATACAGAAAGCATTCGGTAGTTTACAAAAATAACTGCAGAAAGTACCTTCTGATTGATCCAAATCTTGAAAAAATGATTTCCAAGTCTTCATCTGTAGTAACTGGATTGAGTTTACA
Source organism: Leucoraja erinaceus (assembly GCF_028641065.1). Classification (NCBI taxonomy): domain Eukaryota; kingdom Metazoa; phylum Chordata; class Chondrichthyes; order Rajiformes; family Rajidae; genus Leucoraja; species Leucoraja erinaceus. The sequence continues at coordinate 16,638,977 of NC_073381.1, forward strand.
AACAAAAAGCACGTTTTCAGGGGGCTTTATCTCTGCATCTGGCAAATCTCCAACCTATAAACATTAAGATTGCGGTCTTGTAAGCAGTAATTCTGCAAAAAAACAAGTCAATGAGATCTCAATGTACAGTTAAATAGATGATTAAATCTGAAAGATACTTCATCCAAAGATCTCAAATTTGTTAATTTTAATAGTTACTTTATTTTCCATACCAAAATTATATAATACTACACCAAGCGCGGACCCGTTGGGTCCAGTTTCCCTTTTTTATTTTTCAGATTCCATACTTTTCTATAAACGCTTCTTAAAATCATTTTTTAAAACCAAGATTTTCCTTGTGCCTTTAGTCATTTTTCTTTTAACAGCATGCAGATTCCCTTAGTACGGGGGTCGGCAACCTAGGGCCCCCGGGCTGAATGTGGCACGTAACCCGAAATCATCCGGCCCGCAGACGGATTTTCCCCCCCTGTAATCATCCAGCCCGCCAGCCTCCCCCGAACACCGGCCGGGCAGCGGCGAGCTTTGGCTGTACCGCATCCCGAGCAAAGCCGTTGGCACGGCCGAACACCTTCTGTGAACATGTTTAAGAAAGAAATGCAGATGCTGGAAAAATCTTAAGGTAGACAAAAATGCTGGAGAAACTCAGCGGGTGAGGCATGCAAGGATTGCATGAGGCTACCTCACCCGCTGAGTTTCTCCAGCATTTGTGTCTACATTCTGTGAACACGCGATTTGATGCCTGCCATCCGGGGCGGGATCCATGTGTACACGTGATAGATGTGGCCCGCCATCCGCTCACAGACATGCGTCCCGACCCCTATGCAGAACAAGTATCTTAGTCTATATTAAAAGTTGCTATTGGGTCCACGGAGTGCTAATCCAGGTATTTCAAATAAACACAGCTTTCTAAACAGGGCTTAGCTAGAATGCCATACAACCATAATTTCTGACCTGTTGAATCTCAACACAAGGTAAACGGCAACACCACTTCAAATATTTCAAAATTTGTTTTACATATGCTGTATATCTTGCTTTTTTTTTTTAATACATCCTGATGTGCAGGGGCCTACAACAGGAACACAATGCAGTAGATGAGGCTAGAGGTGGTACATGTGAACCTCTGTCTCACCTGAGAGGACTTGAGTGGATTCACATGGAAGGGAAATGGAAGAGAGATTGGTTTGTGTGATGGTGTGAGCTGTGTCCACAATTGTCTGCAATTTCTTGCGGTCTTGGATGGAGCAGCTCCCAAACCATGCTGTGATACATCCTGATATAATGTTTTCCACGGCATCTATAGAAGTTGGAAAAAAGCCTTCTACAGAAGTAGAGACGTTGGTGTGCTTTCTTGGCCATTGCTTTGATATGTCTGGTCCTAAGAGCTTGAAGCTTTCAACCATCTCTACTTCGGCAGTAAAAGGAACTACAGATGCCGTTTTATACAGGCATAGACATAAAATAATTTCCCCTGCAACCACAGGAGATGTAACACCTGCCCTGATACCTCCTCCCTCACCTCCATCCAGGAACCCCAGAAGTCCTTCCAGGTGAGTCACCTCCTCTAACCGTATCTACTGCATCCGGTGTTCTTCATGTGGGCTCCTACATCGGTGAGACTCGCCGACCATTTCACTGAACACTTGCGCTCGATCTGCCAAGGACTACTGGATCTCTCGGTTTCGAAGCACTTTAATTCCTCTTCCCATTCTGTCCTGGGCCTCTTCCATTGCCAGAGTGAGGCCACGCTGGCTAGCTTACAACCCAGCAGAATTCCCCCCTTACTCCACTAAAAGTCGGCTAACTAGTTCCCCAGTTCACGACAGTGTACCATTTCAGGCTCAACTTCCTCCAACCAACAATAAGCCTTTCATGGAACCTCCTTGTCCGAGATCATCTGATGCTGGCCCAGATTTATCCTATCTTTTTCTTCACGTCCAGTTTTTGCCTCCACTCTCCCTACTACAATCAGTCTTAAGAAGGGTCCCGACTCGAAACGTCATCTATCCATTTTCTCCAGAGATGCTGCCTGAGCCACACCAGCATTTTGTGTTCATCCACTGTACTCCAGCTGTTTCACAAGCTTACTATGAATGATACTGGGATAAATAAATAATTTATCTTTGTATTTATAAATTAGTAAACAAAGAATAGCACTTCATGTGTTCTCCGAAGACCTTTGAAGAGCTTGTTCTTTGCTTTTCTTACCATTTCCAGCAGAATGGCCCGTGTACTTGCGTCTTTCTCTGCCGACACCTCTTCAATTTCCGCTGTTGATTTTCCTTTGGAATCATCTATTTCTTCATCAGCTCCTATTCTGCCACTCTAAATAAAAAAATATGAATGGTGAGAGGTTCAAGGTCTGTATTTATACAGAGTAATGCTGTCTTCATGCAAAATACATGCTGCATTTATCAAGTACAATACAATACAATTTATTTGTCACATGAACCTCATAGAGGCTCAAATGAAATATTGTTTCTGCAGTCATACACACAAGAAAAAAAGACCCAAGACACAACACAATTTACACAGACATCCATCACAGCGCATCTCCTCCTCGCTGTGATGGAAGGCAAAAAAAAACTTCTCTCCCCTGCACTCCCCATTCCCCTCCCGATGTCAGAGTCAAAGTCCCCGGTGGTCGATGGCAATTGTCCCGCGGCCATTAACGCCACGCCAGGTGATGCAAGGCCGCGCTCCGGGTCTTGGTGTTGGAGCCCCCGGCGGGCGCTAGCAAAGTCCCGCAGCCGTTGAAGCCACGCCGGGCGGTGATGTAAGGCCCCGCTCCAGGTACTCCTCGACCCCGCGTCTCGGGCGGGTGAAGTCGCCGTTGCGGAAGCCCCGAAAAGCGGTCTCCCAGCAGGGACCCGCAGGCTCCCGGTGTCACTGTCCTCCGGACCTGCGGTAAGCCACCGAATCCCCGGGGTCGGGTCGCAGCAGCGCGCCACCACCGCTCCACCCGCTCCGAACTCGGCCAGCTCCACGATGGTGAGTAGGTCCGCAGCTCCGCGACTGGAGCCCTAGGTCGTTCCTGCTGGAGGCCGCTCCACTTTGCAGCCCCAATGACAACGGTGACCCGACAGAGAAAAGGTCGGGTTCTCCGTGCAGGGGAAAGATTTTAAAAGTTTCACCCCCCCCCCCCCCCCCCCACCACCACACATACCCCATCAAAAATAAATAAAAAACTACATTAAAACAGGACAAAAAATAACAAAAAGACAGATGGATTGCAGAGGCCGCTGCGACGTACAATTGGGATTTACTGTTAATGCCCTGTCATTTTTAAAGAATGTTTGTTTCACTGCCTCACTATCATTACACCACATTACTAAATGCAATCTAATCTGAAAACATTCAGTAACTTGTTTTAATTTAGTCATGTTGATCGGCACTTTGATCATTTTACCTAATGATGTCCAACATGACAGATTACCATTTTGCAGATCAAGTTAATCCCAACCAATGCTCATTTTTATTTCTGGGTTTCTACTTTTTATTCATTTGCCTGTGTTAAATGTCATCAGCCAGTTAACTGCCTATTTAGACATTTTCTTTTGCAAATCTGGCTACTTCTTGTAACTCAATTGTTTGGGTACAGTTTGAATAATTTGAAACATTAAATATTAAGTGCGGTATGTGTAGCCTGCCAGGAGAGAGGCGACTTTGAACTCAATGTTTCAGCAATTTTTCACAATAGTTGGGGCGTGAGGGAGGTATAGTCCACATCTTGTGCATTATACGTGCCCCCCATAATGATTGGGACAAAGACCCATCATTTATTTATTTGCCTCTGTACTCCACAATTTGAGACTTGTAATAGAAAATAAATCACATGTGGTTAAAGTGCACATTTTAATAAAGGTAATTTTTATATATTTTGGTTTCACCATGTAGAAAATTACAGCAGTATGTATACATAGTCCTTCAATTTCAGGCACCATAATGTTTGGGACACAGCAATGTCATGTAAATGAAAGTAGTCTTGTTTAGTATTTTGTTGCATATCCTTTGCATGAAATGACTGCTTGAAGTCTGTGATTCATGGACATCACCAGTTGCTGGGTGTCTTCTCTGGTGATGCTCTGGTATTGCAGCCATCTTTAGCTTATGCTTGTTTTGGGGGCAAGTACCCTTCAGATTTCTCTTCAGCATATAAAAGGCATGTTCAATTGGGTTCAGATCAAATGATTGACTTGGCCACTCAAGAATTGATTATTTTTTAGCTTTGAAAAACGCCTTTGGTGCTTTAGCAGTACGTTTGGGATCACGGTCTTGCTGTAGAATGAACTACCGGCCAATGAGTTTTGAGGCATTTGTTTGAACTTGAGCAGATAGGTTGTGTCTATACACTTCAGAATTCATTATGCTACTACCATCAGCAGTTGTATCATCAATGAAGATAAGTGAGCCAGTACCTTCAGCAGCCATACATGCCCAGGCCATAACACCCCCACCACCATGTTTCAGATGAGATGAGGTGGTATGCTTTGGATCTTGGGCAGTTCCTTCTCTCCTCCATACTTTGCTCTTGCCATCACTCTGATATAAGTTAATCTTCGTCTCATCTGTCCACAAGACCTTTTTCCAGAACTGTGGTTGCTCTTTTAAGTACTTCTTGGCAAGTACTTCTCTGTATTTCTGTCATTAAGTCCTCTGCAGACAGTGATCATTGACAAATCCACACCCGACTCCTGAAGAGTGTTTCTGATCTGTCGGATAGGTGTTTAGGGATTTTTCTTTATTATAGAGAGAATTCTTTTGTCATCAGCTGTGGAGGTCTTCTTTGGCCTGTCAGTCCCTTTGCGATTAGTAAGTTCACCAGTGCTCTCTTTCTTCTTAATGTTGTTCCAAACAGTTGATTTTGGTAAGCCGGTTTGGCTGATGTCTCTAACAGTTTTATTCTTGTTTCTCAGTCTCATAATGGCTTCTTTGACTTTCTTTGGCACAACTTTTGGTCCTCATGTTGATAAACAGCAATAAATGTTTCCAAATGTGATGGAAAGACTGGAGGAAAGACTAGGTGCTGAGAGCTCTCTTATACCTGCATTAAGGAGGCAATTAAACACACCTGAGCAATTACAAACACCTGAGAAGCCATGTGTCCCAAAAGTTATGGTGCCCCAAAATGGGGGTGCTACGTGTAAATACAGCTGTAATTTCTACATGGTGAAACCAAAATGTATAAAAATGGCCTTTAATAAAATCTGTCAATGTGCATTCTAACCACATGTGATTTTTTTTTCTATTACAAATCTCAAATTGTGGAGTACAAAGGCAAATAAATAAATGATGCGTCTTTGTCCCAAACATTATGGAGGGCACTGTGACCAGCTATAATTAAATCAGCAATTATGTTATTGCTGTAACATGTGACCAAGAGACCAAATAGATCACAAATATGTCACAATTTGGTAAATTAGAAATAGGATTGACCATATTCAATTAATTTCATCTTAATTCAGTCACATTTTAAGCAACTCGAAAGTATTTCTGGAAATTTCTAAAAGGTCAAAATTTAAAGTTACTGCAGAACAATAGAGAGCTGGTGAACACTTCTACGCCTTAATGTTTCCGGACCTTGGCAAACTTACAATGAGCCAGGCCATTATAGTCCTGACCCACTATCCGGACTCATTACTTGTGTCTCTGCCTGCCTGTTTTCTGAATGTAGAGAAATAGATGAGCTGATCAATCACACCTAGAAAGGCAAATCTAATACTGAGCAGCACATTTCTGATGACCTTTAACAGCTTGTTCCTTATCAAAAGTTTAGTCAAATAGTTCTCATTGTTAAAATCCACCAGCTGACAGTCGGCATTTTGGTAAATGGATTATGATCAAAGCTATTCACTGCTGAATATTAGGATTTCAGCATAGATATTATCTATTCCCAAGGTCTTATTATTTTTTAGTTGGGATTTTTTAGTTGGCTCCTTGATTTCATGTCATCCAGGAGCGGAAGCAAAGCTCGAGCAAATAGATTGCTGTGGGATGGAGTCAAATGGGTCATGTTGAGTATAGCGAACATCCGTTCTTCAATTGAGGACATCAGATCATTATCTTTTAGGTGCATAAATGCAAAAGAAAATTACACAAATTTCCTGCAGTCATAATCGCTAAGACTCAAAGGACAGCTGAAGACACAGTAATTCAGGAACAAAAGATACAAAAAAAATTTTAAATAAATATTTACATCAAGCTGTTCTTTGGTGGGTTCTGGTGAGCGATCTGGAATTTGCAAATCTTGAGGGTCATCAAATGGATCTTCCAGTATTACTGTATGGGTTATCCTAATATAAAGGATAAAATGATTGATGTAATAAACTCCTACAATCTTCCATTATCTGCATAGGAATTATCTATTGTTAAACTAAATTAATCATCACATAACAATCATCATATGATGGAAAGATGTAACATAATGAAATGAGAGACAATTTATGCATTGGTACACACAAGTTATGAACCAATGTTTTTATTTGGCAAAGACTCATTTTGAAGGAATGAGGTCACAGTAAACTAGACAGGACTCTAACAGGTATATACATAAATTAATAGCAAGTTTTTGAGGACGTAATCTAATGTGTAGGAATGCGTTTGGCACGAGATAAAATAAAGATACTAGCGAGATTATTGGAGTTTAAACCAAATGACCTGTTCCTCATGCTATAAATCCCACACAAGAGTGCTACAGAACGGATACGACCCCTGCGACTCAGCATGTCAGTGCCGACCTTTTTACCAGCTACATTCATTCCACTGACTGCATTTAGTCTGCATCCTTCTTGCCTATTTAAGTGCCAATCTAAATGTCTCTTAAACATATAGACAGCATCTGACCCCACCACATCTTCTGGCAGAAAGTTTCAAATATCAATTGCTTAATGTAAACTTTCAGATATAAAGCATTATTTTCTCACAAATCCCCCTCAAGACACCCTCCTCTCACTTTGAATCTATGCGTTCGCTTTTGGTACCACGCCATGATAAAAACATTCTGAATACCTACTCTATGCCTCCTATAATGTTATCTACTTCTGTCAATTCACCCCACAGTCTTCTTCACTCCAGGAAAAACAAGTCCAGCATACACAATCTTTCCCCATAACTAAAGTTCTCCAATCCAGGCAACAACAACAATCTGGTAAAGCACAACCATGTCCTTCCTATTGTGCGATGGTCAGAGCGGCACAGAAATTCCGAGTGCAGTCCAACAAATGTTTTGTCAAGTTGCAACATAACACTCCAACATTTATATTCTGTGCCCTGCCATATGAATGATTGTGTGCCAAACATTTTCTCCTTGCCTTTTTCAGGGAACAATGGACTTGAACCCCTTCCACGGTTCATCATTTCTTAGCACCCAACCATCTACTGCATATGTCCTATCCTTATTTTGCTTCCCAAAGTGCATCACCTCGCAATTGTCAGAATTAAATTCCATCTGCTCAACTTTCCAGCTGATCTACATGTTGCAATTTTCTGAATTTTAAAGCACAACAAGTAGCAGATGTTGGGAAGTTCAAAACAAAAGATGCTGAAAAACACGCCATTTGTTATCTTACAAAATAGTGATTTAAAACAAATACGCTTTTCATGTAAAATGAGTTAAACTGACCTATTACATTTTTATACCCTTATATTTTTTTTTAATATCCTAAATCTGCAACATCATAAGATATTAAGTTTTGTCAATGCTTTATTTCCAGTAATTTTTAATTTAATAAGTAAGCAACACATACCTAATATCTTGATATGGACAGAAATCCTTGTCAACAAATGCTTCATTGATCTTCATTAGAACATCCATGCCTTCAGTCACCTCACCAAACACTGTATGTACACCATTGAGATAATCCAAGTTTTCTCCCATAGTAATCAAGAACTAAATAAACAGAAGCAGATTAAAAAGTACGTATAAATTAACGTGAAAAATAAAATAACAAAGGTGTAAATTTCATTCTCAGTGCATATTCTCACTGGTTCTCAGAAAAGACATTAACAAATACACAAACCAGGAGCAAGAGTCATTTGCCCCTTTACTCTTGCACTGCCATTCATCATGATCATTGCTGATCTTCTATTTCTATGCAGAAAAATGCTGCTATCTCCCATATCCCTGACATAGAATGCCCTCCATAATGTTTGGGACAAAAACCCATCATTTATTTATTTGCCTTGGTACTCCACAAATTGAGGTTTGTAATTTTTAAAAAATCACATGTGGTTAAAATGCACGGTGTCAGATTTTAATAAAGGGCGTTTTTATACATTTTGGGTTCACCATGTAGAAACACCATATGGCAGTGTTCCCGCCCCCCCCCCCCCCCCCCCGCTCCCGCCCCCCGAACAGTTGCGATTCATGGACATCACCAGTTGCTGGGTGTCTTCTCTGGTGATGCTCTGCCAGGCCTGTATTGCAGCCATCTTTAGCTTATGCTTGTTTTGGGGGCTAGTCACCTTCAGTTTCTTCAGCATATAAAAGGCTTTCTCAATTGGGTTCAGATCGGATGATTGACTTGGCCACTCAAGAATTGACCTTTGAATTGAAAAACTCCTTTGTTGCTTTAGCAGTATGTTTGGGATCATTGTCTTGCTGTAGAATGAACTACTGGCCAATGAGTTTCGAGGCATTTGTTTGAACTTGAGCAGATAGGATGTGTCTTTACACTTCAGAATTCATTATGCTACTACCATCAGCAGTTGCATCATCAATGAAGATAAGTGAGCCAGTACCTTCAGCAGCCATACATGCCCAGGCCATGACACCCCCACCACCGTGTTTCACAGATGAAGTGGGTAGTTCCTTCTCTCCTCCATACTTTGCTCTTGCCATCACTCGGATATAAATTAATCTGCATCTCATCTGTCCACAATACTAGTTTTTCTAGAACTGTGGTTGCTCGTTTAAGTACTTCTTGGCAAACTGTAACCTGGCCATCCTATTTTTGCAGCTACTGGTTTGCATTTTGCAGTGTAGCCTCTGTATTAATGTTTTCTGCGGACAGTGGTCATTGACAAATCCACACCCGACTCCTGAAGAGTGTTTCTGATCTGTCGGACAAGTGTTTCGGGTTTTTTCCTTTATTATAGAGAGAATTCTTCTGTCATCAACTGTGGAGGTCTTCCTTGGCCTGCCAGTCCCTTTGCAAATAGTAAGCTCACCAGTGCTCTCTTTCTTAATGATGTTCCAAACAGTTGGATTTGGTAAGCCTATGGTTTGGCTGATCTGTTTCCAACAGTTTTATTCATGTTTCTCAGTCCCTCAATGGCATCTTTGACTTTCATCTGCACAACGTTGGTCATATTGATAAACAGCAATAAAAGTTTCCAAAGGTGATGGAAAGACTGGAGGAAAGTGCTAATTCCTGCATTGAGACAATTAAACACACCCAAGCAATTACAAACGCCTGTGAAGTCATGTGTCCCATACATTATGGTGCCCTGAAATGGGGGAACTATGTATAAACACAGCTGTAATTTCTACATGGTGACACCAAAATGTATAAAGATACCCTTTAATAAAATCTGACAATGTGCACTTTAACTACATGTGAGTTTTTAATTACAAATCTCAAATTGTGGAGTAGAGGCAAATAAATAAATAATAATAATAATACTTTATTGATCCCCTCGGGGAAATTCAGATGTCCAGAAGCCCCCAACCAACAAACCCACAGATTCAAAACGAACGCAGACAGAAAATACATATAATACACTGTGGACACTACCTGAGAGCAATAAATACTTAAAAAGACCAATAATTAACAATTAAACATTAAAAATTGCAAAAATGCATCACCCTACAGCCTAGCGGTCCGAATTATAAAATCTAATGGCTGCAGGGGTGAAGGATCTCCTGAACCGCTCTGTTCTACAGGGCAGGGAGAGGAGCCGGTTGATGTTCCGAGTGCTCCTTTGACTCTCCGGAATTACATGGAGGGGATGCCCGGCGTTTTTCAGGATGACCTGCACCTTGTGCCTCATACGCCTCTCAAGCACATCCATCCCAGAGTCTACTTTCCCCTCCAGCACTGAGCTAGCTCGTTTAACCAGTTTGACCAGCTTCTTGTTGTTTTTTTCACTAATGTTTTTTTCACAAATGACGGGTCTTTGTCCCAAACATTATGAAGGGCACTGTATCCAACACAAAGATCTATCAATCTATATTCTGAATAAATGCAATGGCTGAACCTTTAAGCCCTCCGGGTAGAGAATTTCAAAGAATTACCAATTCTGAGTAAGCAATAATTTCAGTACTAAATAGCCTATCCCTTATTCTGAGATGGTGACTCATGTTCCATAAACCTCAACTTCAAGAAATATTAATCTCAGGCCGTTGAGCAGTGAAAGAAATTTACATATTTGAATGCGATTACCTCATTCATCACACATCAGCAAAACTTGATAATGTTTATATATTAATTTCAAGCCGGGGAGAAAACAAGACTTCTTGCTTTTCGCCCAGGACCAGTACCACAAATACAATTAACGAATGCCCTCAAACTCTTAAGTGCCAACTTCAGCAGAACATTACGCATGCCTAACAAAAACATGGTGAAGACTAACCATAATATACATGCACTGTGACTGTGATCCATGGAAGACAGCGTAACATTACAAATATCCAAATCCAACAGATAAATATTCCAACTTTGACACTGGATACAAAACAGAGCCTGTGGGAAACAAACTGAAGCACTTTTTGCAAGGATTTAAAATTACACTCCTTGAAAATTTAATTTCTTTTATCTGTAAAAGCCTCCAAGCTTTTTATCACCATTGAAATTTTAGGGGGTTATCTTGGAACATTTAGTTACATGTAGAGCTTGAATAAATGCCAATCAAAAGTCAATGGATTTTGTCGTCTAATTTAAGACATCAAAAAATGAAGTAAAGTCCACAAGTTGAAACAGGCAAAGTACTGATATACTGCCTTAACTGAATGACCCTACTGAAAATACAGAACATCCTCTGTATAATAATGGCAGCAGCTAGAAAATTTTAATTCCAGTTATATAAAATATCTGGAATTTAAAACAAAAGTTGGCCACAACAACAACAACCATGAAATCACTGGTATGTTATAGACATCCACGTCATTTGGCCTGGTCTTTCAGGGAGTGAAATCTTCCAACCTTACCTAGTCTGGCCCATTTGTAACTCCACACCCACCAGTGTGACTGGCTCTTAAAATGCCTCCTCAGTGCAGGAGCAATTAAGGATGGACCATAAACACCAGACTGTCCTCAACATGCCCTATACCCCGAAAACAAATAGATAAAATGAGGAATTGAAGCACACAGAACCCCCACTTTCCCCCCCTCCTCCTTGAGTCTCCTTCTTCTGACACATTAATTTCACACTGCTTACATTTGAAATTGAATTGTGAAGCGGGTAGAACTAACACAAATTGGTGCATTGGTGCTTATACTGACTGTTTACCATCAATAAGGTCAATCAGACAGGTAAGGTATATTAACAAATATTCACAAAATGAAAAATATTTACAGAAATTTAAATCTGAAGGGAAGGGACAAACAAATACATGCATGCGTTATCTCCATGTCCTTCTTATATACTACCCTGTAGAGCAGGTGACTAGAGAATATGCTAATTTATTTAAAACCTGTTATTTTTTGAATAAATAACTTTCCTAAAATTTGCAAACATACCAAAACTAAATTTTGAAACTTCGTATTACAATAAATACTCGAATATAAACAAATATATTAGCGATATTGATCTACCTGAGAACCATGCTGATCATTGCCATTATTCACCATGGATACTGTTCCCTTTTTCTTGTGTTTTATTCGGGGCACATTTTCGGCCTCAAAATATCTGGCTTGGTCTCCGTAGAGTTTACTGTGGAATAAGAAAAGTAATTGGTTTTCTGTAAATGTTAAATCATTTCAAGGTCAATTGTACTGTTCTTTTTAATAATCAGAAAGGGCCTTCCAAGATCAGAAACAACATCCTGGAAAGAAGCTATCAATACCTTGGCCCATGGAGACCAACAAGAAGCCATAAACAAAACAGATAGGGGAACAAAGGGAATTTGCTTACAAATGAAAAAAAACTTAGATCTGTATAATTTCATCTTTGAGACTGAAGCTACACACTTAGGTCACCAACATATTAATAATGTTACTAATTGCATTAAACTCAGAAAAAAAATCAGTATTTAAAACAAAATGTTAAGAAATAAGCACATGCACTGATCAGCATCAAAATCAAACAATGAATAAACAGCAAGCATCACCCACTGTATTAATGAATTCCAATCCCCAAGTTTATGACACTCACATGTTTAACATAATTGTTCACCTTCACAAAATCCTGCCTTGTTCTAACTGAATGTTAGCACCTCCCACAATGGAACTCTCCCACAATATAACAAAATATTAGCTTGATTGTGTAACTGGATGGGGCTTAAACTTTTTTCACAAAGAGATGTGAATGGTACTATGAAGATAAGATGCATCTTTACTTAAACAAGATTCAGGTTATTGAAAGATAGTGCACTTTACATTCTTAATAGAAACATACCAAAAAATAGATTCGCCTCCACGACCACTTCCAGTTGGGTCACCAGTCTGCATAATGAAGTCTCTCTGTTGTGAAACACATTAAACTAGGTTCAATAATGAATAATCATATATTTATGATAAGAAGGAAGGAAATATTTTATGTCAATCTCACAAAAATTAAACTGGAATATCAATTCATGCCTGTATGCTCAAAATGAATTCTGAAACTTTATTAATCTTGACACTGTCTTTTACTTCAATTAATTGAGAACTTTTTTTATGAATATGTTTTCTGTGTGTGCATCTGAGTATCCAAAATACAAAGGCAGTAGTAGAGATATTCTTGGTGTTGATAACAAATCCATGGAATCTTGTTAAAGGCAAGGGAGGGAACTAGGGGAGGGATTGTACAACATGGATAGTTTTAAGTCAGTATTTGGCAGCATTCGGTAACAGGGAAAAAAAGTTAAGCGAGAGCCCTGCAGCATCTATGGAGCGAAGGAGATAGGCAACGTTTTGGGCCGAAACCCTTCTACAGACTGATATGAGGGTGGGGGCGGGAAGAGGAAATGAAGAGGTGGAGCCAGTGGGCTGAGGGAGAGCTGAGAAGGGGAGGAGAAAGTAATGTTCTTACCGCTGGGGTGCAAACTGCCCAAGCGAAATATGAGGTGCTGCTCCTCCAATTTACTGTGGTCCTCACTCTGGCCATGGAGGAGGCCCAGGACACAAAGGTCAGATTGTGAATGGGAGGGGGAGTTGAAGTGCTGAGCCACCGTGAGATCAGGTTGGTTATTGCGAACTGAGCGGAGGTGTTCGGCGAAGCGATCGCTAAGCCTATGCTTGGTCTCACCGATGTAGAGCAGCTGACATCTAGAGCAGCGGATGCAATAGATGAGGTTAGAGGAGGTGCAGGTGAACCTCTGCCGCACCTGAAAAGAGTGCTTGGGTCCTTGAATGGAGTCAAAGGGGGAGATAAAGTGACAAGTGTAGCAATTCCTGCGGTTGCAAGGGAAAGTGCCCTGACAGGGTGGTACGGTTGGGAAGGGACGAATTGATCAGGAGTTACAGAGGGAGGGGTCTCTGCGGAAAGCAGACAGGGGAGGAGATGGAAAGATGTGGCCAGTGGTGGGGGTTTGAGAATAGAGTCACGGGGTATAGAAGAGACAGACCCTGGTGAGAGCCTCATCTATGGTAGAAGAGGGGAACCCCTGTTCCCTGAAGAATGAGGACATCTCCGATGCCCTGGTGTGGAACACCTCATTCTGGGTACAGATGCGGCGTAGACAGAGGAATTGGGAGTAGGGGGATGGAGTCCTTACAGGAAGAAATGTAGTCCAGATAGCCATGGGAGTCAGTGGGTTTATAGTGGATCTCAGTCAGGAGTCTATCACCTGCGATGTAGATAGTGAGGTCAAGAAATGTTGGAAATAGTCCAGGTGTATTTGAAGTTAGTGGTGAAATGGATGAAGTCAGTGAGTTGTGTGTGGGTGCAGGAGGTAGCACCAATGCAGTCGTCGATGTAGCGGAGGTAGAGTTCGGGGATAGGGTCAGGGTGCGTCTTGAACAAGGATTGTTCGACTTACCCTACAAAGAGGCAGGCATAGCTAGGGCCCATTCGCGTGCCCATAGCTACGCCTTGTATTTGGAGGAAATGAGAGGAGTCAAATGAAAAGTTATTAAGGGTAATGGTGAACACACGGCAAGGATGGGGATTGGGACCGGAGGAAGGCAGGTGAATGGACTGAGGCAGAGGCGATGTCTGGTGGGGGGTGATCAGGGAGGGAGGGGGTATGAGGACTATTGTGTGGGTGGGGAAGAGCTGGGGTCACATGGTTTGAGGGGGAAGGGGAAGACCCAGTGGAACAACCACTGAGGTTTCCTGGGTTAGGGGTACTAGCACTAGGACCCAGCGCAGTTAAACCCCGTGGAGTTGGAGTCTACAGCGTGGAGGATAGATTGAGGACAGTTGGAAAATATGGATTCCAGAATTTATGATAGAACATTGGAAAAATGAATTAAAGAGAGATGGAAAGACAGATTTTACAGGGCATGAACCTAATAATCACAAGTAAAAATATATAAATTGTGCTCATCTGTGATAGTGTGATCACAACTATTTTCAAAAATAGCATAATTTCACTATCAGTTTATACTACCACTTTTGGGATGAGCAATTACTAATTATACTGAATGTTGTCCATTGTTTAAAAATGACTAATTTCTGCTTTGTTGAATTGTGTCATTCACAAATGCCAGTAATTTCCAGAGTTATTCATCAGTGGAATCTGATTATGTATTGTCTTGACCCCCCACACTCTTAAATCTTAATGGGGATCTGGTATATTATCCCCAATTAAAGATAATTAAATCACTTTCCTTTGCTTTTTTATATTTCTGATCAAATTGACAATGTTTACAACTGCAAACTAATGAAAACTCACCTGAACATTGTGGATGAGACAATAATTATAATACTTGGTTTTACAAAGCTTCAGAAAATTCAAGCAGGCTGCAAATAAAAAAAAGCAAAATTCAACTTTATTTTTGTAACAAACATTATTTTCTTATACTTTTGCCTAATCGCATTTTGCTGATTGACATTGACCTTTATTTTTCTCTACACTCAAGACACATTCTCCATGTGAAGAACTATTTAAAGTGAAATCTTATCAAATCAGATTAAAAATAACCAGATTTCACCTTATCCAGATGTCACAACTTTGCTGTTAATTTCCATCCTTGCTCAGCTTCACTTACTTGGCACATCACTTTATCGCCATTTCTGTACATGGTGGGGGGTGATCAGGGACCACCCCAGATACATTTTCTCTCCTTTCAGCAACCAAAAAGGGCTGTTTCTTCTGCAATATTCTCATTAATTATTCAATGAACAAAAGTGGCCTTCTATAATCATTCAAAAAACCTGCCCCTTACCTCCTTCCTCCGTACTGGGTCCCATATAATAATTCCAGCTAAAGCTGCATTCCACTTTCAATTAGGTTTAATCTTTTGCTCACAGTACGATTTTCTCTACTTTGCTCTCATAAACTATAAATTGGGCAAGCACTTTGTGGAACATTACTGTCAGTCCACTAGCAAGACTTTCACCTTCCAGTCTCTTGTCATCTCATTGTGTGTAAATCGATTACCGCGTTCCTTTAAAACACCAAATACTGCAGATGCTGGTTTACACCGAAGGTGGATAGAAAATGCTGGAGTAACTCAGCGGGACAGGCAGCATCTCTGGAGAGAAGGAATGGGTGAAGTTCCTTAAACTTCACTGGCTGTATGTGCCCTTTTGAATTCCCAAGGGATCATGTTTAAATCAGAATTACCAGGGGTAGTGTGTAAAGTCAGAAAGGCATACGTTATTTCTTAATACCCGAGAAATGTCGATACTTTACCAAACAAAATTCTAATTTTTGCACATATAATTATTTGCTGATTACATTGAAAAGGTTTACAAACAAGGGACTCACAGTCCAAGGAAATGCAGATGTTGGTTTAAACCGAAAATATTCTCGTTTTTGCACATATAATTATTTGCTCACTACATTGAAAAGGCTTACAAAAAAAGGGACTCGCAGTCCAAAGTAATGCAGATGTTGGTTTAAACCGAAGATAGACACAAAAAGCGGGAGTAACACAGCAGGGTCAGGCAGCATTTCTGGAGAAAATGAAGAATAGGTGTCTGAAGAAAGGTCTCGAGACGTCACCTATTCCTTTCCTCCAGAGATCCTGTCTGACCCGCTGAGTTACTCCAGCTTTTTTTAAATAGCTTTCTACAGATATTACTGACCCCGAGGCCGCTCCTCCGTGTACAAATCAACCACCAGATCACCAAGCGTCGTTTCCAGCAACACCGCCATTTTGTCAACGGCCCGGTGCAAAATGGCCGCCAGGTGAAACGCGTCACCTGACGCCGAGCGAGCGGCCGAGTGGGCGAACACGGAATATGTTTGGGCGGAGCCGGCCGGGCCGGGCCGGGCACTGCGGTGAAAGCAGCAACCGGGTAGTCGGCGTCTCCGTTATCACCACAAGAACTGTTTAAATTACAGCCGCAGATGCTGGGACAGTATTTAAATTATTAGGCGCACCTTTTTCCTTGGTGTGACCGGCTTGTTGCGAAGAAGTAGATATTTGTTGTCTTGGAGTTGTCCCACCCACCCCATCCCTGATCGAGGCCTGGAAGAGTCACCCAACTGCCTGCCATTGGCAACGTCGCCAAACCACGTATAACGCGCTGCCTATCACGCTGCTGAGTTGTATTTAACCATTTACACCCTAAAAGGCCCTTGGCGAAATCCCGCAAAGAAGGTAAAAAAAAAAAGTGGGTTCTACAATTTGATAAATGAGTTAAATAAATGGGAGATGTGTGTGTGTTGAACTCCCCGTGCTCGCTGCTCAACAGTACCCTTTTTTCTCTACGTTTTAACTGTTTGTATCCCACCCTGCTGCAGAACTATTTGAATTTATTTGTTAACATTTCTAAAACTTTCTCTGGTAAATTATGACCTGCCACTGATTCTGTGTCAGTGTATTTCTCTTTTTCACTCAGAGTTGTGAGTCTGGAATTCTCTGCCTCGGTGGAGGTGGAGGTGGAGGCCGGTTCTCTGGATACTCAAGAGCAAAGATCTTATAGCTATAGGATCTTTGCTCAATAGAGAGCTTGAGAGCTTGATATGACCCGGATTTGAGTATAGGAGCAGGGAGGTTCTACTGCAGTTGTACAGGGTCTTGGTGAGACCACACCTGGAGTATTGCGTTACAGTTTTGGTCTCCTAATCTGAGGAAAGACATTCTTGCCATAGAGGTAGTACAGAGAAGGTTCACCAGACTAATTCCTGGGATGTCAGGACTTTCATATGAAGAAAGACTGGATAGACTCGGTTTGTACTCGCTGGAATTTAGAAGATTGAGGGGGGATTTTATAGAAACTTACAAAATTCTTAAGGGGTTGGACAGGCTAGATGCAGGAAGATTGTTCCCGATGTTGGGGAAGTCCAGTCACAGTTAAGGATAAGGGGGAAATCTTTAAGACCGAGATGAGGAAAACATTTTTCACACAGAGAGTGATGAATCTGTGGAATTCTCTGCCAAAGAAGGTAGTTGAGGCCTGTTCATTGGCTATATTTAAGAGGGAGTTAGATGTGGCCCTTGTGGCTTGTGGGATCAGGGGGTATGGAGAGAAGGCAGGTACAGGATACTGAGTTGGATGATCAGGCATTATCTTATTGAATGGCGGTGCAGGCTCGAAGGACCGAATGGCCTACACCTGCACCTATTTTCTATGTTTCTATTAGGCTCTTAAAGATAGTGGAGTCAAGGGATATGGGGAGAAGGCAGGAACGGGGTACTGATTGGGGATGATCAGCCATGATCACATTGAATGGCGGTGCTGGCTTGAATGGCCTACTGGTCCTATTGTCTAGATAAGACAAGAGACATTTATTGTCACATGTACCAATTGGTACAGTGAAATTCGGGGTCTATTGTATTCCACGGATTTTATTTTAAATAGGACTCGATTTTTAAAGTTCAACCTTGCCAAAGAGGAAATATTATAAATATCTGGAATAGAAAAACAATATTGGGAAATACTCAAATATAATGGAATACAAAAGCAAAGGTTGCTCTCCTTTATGTCTGTAAATGCCATTCAGTTCATGCATTGTGAATGTTGTCGGGTCCTTGCATTGGTCATGTTAGCGCATTCTATATTCAAGGTACCATTGCCACTCGTGGCCTCCTTTGACAATAAATACAACGTTCAACCAAACAACGTTTGAGAGGCTTCTATACCTGGCTTAGACAATGTCTTGTGGCAGTAGGACCTTGGACTGCAGTCCCTCATCACAGAATTTTTGAATGGCTTCCCTTGCCCTGGAATGTGCCAGTCAGACGTTTGAAAATGGAACCAGTGAAAAGGTTTAATTTGCAGAGAAAAGGGGAACAGGAAAGGAGAACAAAAGAGGTCCAGATCTAGTAAATCATTTAGAGCAACAGTTCCAACTAGAAACCAGTCTCTTAACAAATTAAAATGAACCGCTATCTAATTTTAGTCTAACTTTGTTCATAGGAAATCTGAACTAGATTTTGTCTTTTTGAGCATGTGACGAAAAGAAGTGACATGGGCAGGGTCATGGATATTGTCTATATATACTTTAGCAAGGCTTTTGATGAGGACTCGCATGGTAGACTTCCAGAAGGTTAGATTGCATGGTTTCCAGCATGCGATGGGTACAAAATTAGGTTTGTGACAGTTTATTTTAGAGCAGCACAGTGCCATAGCGGTAGAGTTGCTGCCTTACAGCACCAGAGACCCCGGTTTGATCCTGGCTACAGGTTCTGTCTGTACAGAGTTTGTACATGCTCCCTGTAACCTCGTGGGCTTTCTCCAGGTCCTCCGGTTTCCTCCCACACTCCAAAGCCATGCTGGTTTGTAGACTTATTGGCTTTGGTAAATTTGTAAATTGTCCCTAGTGTGTAGGCTAGTGCTAGTGTATAATTGGTCACTCGGCCTATTTCCACTCTGTATCTGTAATGTCTAACTACAGGAACCAGAGGGTGGTAGTGGGGGATTGATTTTTAAATTGGAGACCTAAAATCAGTGGTATGCTGCAAGGATCACTACTTGATCTTTTACCGTTCATCATATTTGGTTTGGAAGAAATTGTAGATGGCATGATTAGTGTGTTTGCAGATGATACCAAAACTGGTGGTTGAATGGATGGCAAAGAAGTTTGTCTAGGTAACAGCAAGATCTTGATTTTGATCAACTGGTATAGTGGAAAAGGGTTTTGCTGATGGAATTGAACGCCGGCAAGTGTGAATTCATTTTAGGAAGTTAAATCAGGCCAAGGTATGTAGGTCCCTGAAAGTGGAGATATGGGAAGACATAGTGGTGAAGAACGCTTATGGTATGTCAGCAATCAAGACATTGGGTTCAGGCATTGGGACATTGTGTTACAGTTGTACAAATAATTGCTTAAGCCACATGGAGTATTGTGTGTAGTTGCGGTCGGCACAATACGGCATGGATGTGCTTAGGCTATAGAGGGTACAGAAAGGATTCTCAAGAATTCTTCCTGGACTGGGGGGGGGGGCTTGTGTTATAGACGATTGAAAGGACTGGGTGGAGTGGAAAGAAAGGTGTTTGTGGGAAGTGGAGGGGAGCTGGGTAGTTGAGAAGGACATGGGGTTGGGATGGCCACCTGAAATTGGAGAATTCAATGGTCATACTTTGGGTTGTAGACTACCAAAGCAGGAAACGAGGTGCTGTATTTCCAGTTTGCATCTACCTCGATCTTGTGGAGGGCCAGACTACAACCTATAATCCAGCATCCTAAACATTGAATTCTCCAATTTCAGGTACCACCTGTACCCTTTCCCATACAGCTCCTCACCGTCACTCCCCATGCACACCTTTCTTTCTGCTCGCCTTGCCCCATCCCATCACCTTGTTTTTGACCCTTACACCATCGCCATCTACTCGTCAGCCGCCCCTCCCTACTCCGGGTCTCCCATCTCCAACTACCCACACGTCTCCCTCTGGTTCTCTATTTCACTCTTCACCTTCCTTTCTTATCAGATTTCATCATTTGCATTCCTTTGTCTTTTCGAAGTATCTCCTTCAGCCTTGATCGCTGTGTCCACTCATATCACCCCCATCTGCCTCATCTGCCATTCAACCCCTCCTTACCTGGATCCATCCATCACTTGCCAGTTCTTGCAGTACTCCTTCCCCATGCCTCTTTCTACCAACTACCTCCCTCTGCTCCATCAGTCTAAAATAGGTTTCCAACCTGAAAAATTGTCTGTTCATTTCCCTCATCAGAAGGTCATCATAAGTGACAGGAGAAAATTCAGGCCATTCGGCCCATCACGTCTACTCTACCATTCAATCATGGCGGTTCTAGCTCTCCCTCCTAACCATATTCTCCTGCCTTCTCCCCTTAACCCCTGACACCCGTAATAATCAAGAATCTATCTATCCCTGCCTTAAAAATATCAATTGACTGCCTCCACAGCCATCTGTGGAAAATAATTCCACAGATTCACCACCCTCTGAATAAAGAAATTCCTCCTCATCTTCCTCAAGGAATGACCTTTAATTCCGAGGCTATGTCCTCTAGTTCTAGACTCTCCACCTTGTGGAAACATCCTCTCCAGATACACTCCATCCAAGCCTTCCACTATTCTGTACAATGAGGTCCCCCTTTCATTCATACATTGCAAAGATGAGCGAGAAGTCAGAGGATTGGGTAATGTTTTAAGAGCAACAGAAGATAACTAAAAAGGCAATACAGGGAGAAAAGATGAGGTACGAAAGTAAGCTAGCCAAGAATATAAAAGGAGGATAGTAAAAGCTTCTTTAGGTATGTGAAGAGGAAAACATTAGTTAAGACCAAAGTTGGACCGTTGAAGACTGAAAAGGGTGAATTTATTACAGGGAAACCAGGAAATGGCAGATGAGTTGAACAGGTACTTTGGATCTGTCTTCACTAAGGAGGACACAAACAATCTTCTTGATATAGTAGCCAGAGGATCTGGGGTGAAGCAGGAACTGAAGGAAATCCACATTAGGCAGGAAATGGTGTTGGTAGACTGATGGGACTGAAGGCTGATAAATCCCCAGGGACTGATGGTCTGCATCCCAGAGTACTTAAGAAAGTGGCTCTAGATATAGTGGACGCATTGGTGATCATTTTCCAATGTTCTATAGATTCAGGGTCAATTCCTGTGGATTGGAGGGTAGCTAATGTTATCCCATTTATAAAAAAAAAGAGAGAGAGCGAGAAAACGGGGAATTATAGACCACAAAGCCTGACATCGGTGGTGGGGAAAATGCTGGAGTCAATCATAAAAGATGAAATAGCGGCACATTTGGATAGCAGTTACAGGATCGGTCTGAGTCAGCATGGATTTACAAAGGGGAAATCGTGCTTGACTTATCTTCTGGAATTTTGGGGATGTAACTAGGAAAATGGACAAGGGAGAGCCAGTGGATGCAGTGTACCTGGACTTTTAGAAAGCATTTGATAAGAGATTAGTGGGCAAAATTAGGGCACATGGTATTGGGGGTAGAGTACTCAAGCCCTGTGCTACGCAGCTAGCTCCAGTGCTCACTACATTATTCAACCTCTCCCTGGACAAGTCCGTGGTCCCTGCCTGCTTCAAAAAATCCATCATTGTACCGGTACCAAAAAAATGCCTCCCCAGCCTGTCTGAATGACTACCGTCCGGTGGCCCTTACCTCGGTAGTCATGAAATGCTTTGAGAGGCTGGTGAAGAATCACATCTGCGCCTTCCTCCCTCGGAACATGGACCCGTTGCAGTTCGCATATCGTCCGAACAGGTCCACAGACGATGCGGTCTCCCAGGTCTTGCAAACCGCTCTCTCCCATCTGGACAGCCAGAAGGGAGGCTACGTGAGGATGCTGTTCATAGACTACAGTTCAGCCTTCAACACGATAGTCCCCACCAGTCTGGCCGGGAAGCTAATGGAATTGGGGCTCAACACCTCCCTGTGTGCCTGGGTCCTGGACTTTCTCACCGCCAGGCCCCAGGTAGTCAAGATGGGAGGGAATACATCGAAGTCCCTCACCCTGAGCACAGGATCGCCCCAGGGTTGCGTCCTCAGCCCCCTATTGTACTCCCTGTACACACATGACTGTGGCTAGGTTCAGCTCCAACTCAATAATTAAGTTTGCTGATGACACTGTGGTGGTGGGCCTGATCTCAGACAACGACGAGAAGGCCTACCGGGAGGAGGTGGCTGATCTAGCACTCTGGTGCCAGGATAACAGCCTCCTCTTGAACATCAAAAAAACAAAGGAGCTGATCATGGACTTTAGGAGGGCACATCATCCGAGGACGTACACTCCATTGAGGATAAATGGGGATCCTGTGGCTAGGGTGAACTGTTTTAAATATCTGGGAGCCCACATCTCCGAGGATATGACATGGGCATCACACGCCTCAGCACTCGTGAGTAAGGCAAGGCAGCGCCTTTACCACCTCAGGCAATTGAGGAAATTCGGAGTGTCCCCGAGGATCCTCCAGTGCTTCTACGCAGCGGCGGTGGAAAGCATCTTGTCCGGAACATTACCATCTGGTTTGTGAATTGCTCTGCCAAGGACAAGAAGGCTCTGCAGAGAGTAGTGCGTTCGGCCGAACGCACTATGAGAACTTCACTCGCCCCCCTGCAGGAACTATACAACAGGAGGTGCAACTCCAGAGCAAATAAAATCATGGGAGACCCCTTCCACCCCTGCAACGGACTGTTCCAGCTGCTACGGTCAGGCAAACGCCTCCGTTGCCATGCGGTGAGAATGGAGAGGTTGAGAAGGAGTTTCTTCCCAGAGGCAATTTGGACTGTAGGGACTAACTCTACTGAACGTTTTTCCTTCCATGATTTATTATGTAAAAGAATATGTGTTATGATTGTGTTTATAATTTGTTTGGTTGTTTTGTTGTTTGTCTTTTGCACAAAAGTCCGTGAGCATTGCCACTTTCATTTCACTGCACATCTCGTATGTGTATGTGACAAATAAACTTGACTTGACTTGAGAGTGCTGACATGGATAGAAAATTGGTTGGCAGATCGGAAACAAAGAGTAGGGATTACCGGGTTCCTTTCAGAATGGCAGGCAGTAACTAGTGGGGTACCGTAAGGCTCTGTGCTGGGACCGCAGCTATTTACAGTATATATTGATGATTTAGTTGAAGGGATTACAGGTGACATTAGCAAATTTGCAGGTGACACAAAGCTGGGTGGCAGTGTGAACTGTGCGGAGAATGTTATGAGAATGCATGACGATTTGGACAGGTTGGGCGAATGGGCAGATAAATGTGAGGTTATCCATTTTGGTAGCAAAAACAGGAAGGAAGATTATTATCTAAATGGTGTCAAGTTGGGAAAAGGGGAAGTACAATGGGATCTGGGGGTCCTTGTTCATCAGTCAATGAAATTAAGCATGCAGGTACAGCAGGCCGTGAAGAAAGCGAATGGCATGTTGGCCTTGGCCTTCATAACAAGAGGAGTTGAGCATAGGAGCAAAGAGGTCCTTCTGCAGTTGTACAGGGCCCTAGTGAGACCACACCCGGAGTATTGTGTGCAGTTTTGGTCTCCAAATTTGAGGAAGGACATTCTATTGAGGGAGTGCAGCATAGGTTTACAAGGTTGATTCCCACGGAAAAGTCCGTGTTGGCGGAATGTCACATGATGAGAGAATGGAGTGGCTGGGCTTGTATACTCTGGAATTTAGACGGATGAGAGCGGATATTATTGAAACATATAAGGTTATTAAGGGTTTGGACACGTAAGAGGCAGGAAACATGTTCCCGATGTTGGGGGGGGGGGGGAGAAGGGGAGTCAAAACCAGGGGCCACAGTTTAAGAATAAAATCTAAGCCATTTAGAACGGAGATGAAGAAACACTTTTTACACACAGATGTAAGTCTGTGGAATTCTCTGCCTTGAAGGGCGGTGGAGGCCGGTTCTCTGTGTACTTTTAAGAGAGAGCTCGATAGGGTTCTTGAAGATAGCGGAGTCAGGGGATATGGGGAGAAGGCAGGAACTGGGTAATGATTGTGGATGATCACCCAAGATCACATTGAATGGCGGTGCTGGCTTGAAGGGCCGAATGGCCTACTCCTGCACCTATTGTCTATTCCTGCACCTATTGTCTAAGAGGGAGTTAGATGTGGCCCTTGTGGCCAAGGGGATCAGAGGGTATGGAGAGAAGGCAGGTACGGGATACTGAGTTGATGATCACCCATGATCATATTGAATGGCGGTGCAGGCTCGAAGGGCCGAATGGCCTACTCCTGCACCTAATTTCTATGTTTCTATGTTTCCTCTGAACTCTAGCGAGTGCAGGACCAGTGCCGTCAAACTCTCATCATATGTTAACCCACTCATTCCTGGGATCATTCTTGAAAACCTCCTCTGGACCCTCTCCACAACCAGCACATCCTTCCTCAGATATGATGTCCAAAATTCCTCACAATACTCCAAATGTGGCCTGACCAGCACCTTCTAGAGTCTCAGCATTACATCCCTGTTTTTGTATTCTAACCCTCCTGAAAGAAATGCTCGAAGCTGCTGACGTGCTGAGTTTCTCCAGTAGTTTGTTTATTGTTCAGAAATGGACAATATGTTCGTTCCCAACCCAGCAACAGATTATGTTTGACGTCGAACAATCCCTGTTTAATACGTACCAGGGCCCCATCCCTGACCTCTACCTCCGCTACATCGACGACTGCTTTGGTGCCACCTTCTGCACTCACACACAACTGACTGACTTCGTCCACTTTACCACTAAATTTTTTTTAATTTGTTGATAAACGCTTTTTCCATCATTCCCACTTCAGAATTAACATTAACATTTCAACTGAAATATCTCCTGACCAAATTTGCGATGTAGATGACTGACTGAAGAAGTAAAACCAGGATAAATCCAACGTATAGTTGTGAATGTTGCTCATTAAATAACTACACTACTGATACTCCATATTAAGAGCATTGGTTTGCCATTAAAATGAATTCTGTAATAACGTGTCAACATTAGCAGTGACAATCGAACACTGCTGCTTTAATGTTTCACATGTTCACAATTTAATTAATCCATCTTTATGGATTAAAACAAATAATAACATTGGGAATTAAAACATATTTGATTGCATTCCGTTATCAAACATA
Organism: Leucoraja erinaceus; assembly: GCF_028641065.1. Classification (NCBI taxonomy): domain Eukaryota; kingdom Metazoa; phylum Chordata; class Chondrichthyes; order Rajiformes; family Rajidae; genus Leucoraja; species Leucoraja erinaceus. Next base: position 16,664,215 of record NC_073381.1, read on the forward strand.
GTCAATGTTCGCTCTGAAGACATTTCCAGCATAATAGGGATCGGTGCGGATTGGATGGATTGAGGCATGGGAATTGGTGCTTGTTGGTTGGAGTAGGTAAAATTGTGAGGGGGGAGCACGGGGGATGACAGTGCGTTGAATGGGTGGGGATCTGTGCAGGATGAAGGGGTGAAGCAGTGCAGGATGGATGGGATGGAATGGGGGGTCAGTACAGAATGAATTGGGGGACCAGTGTAGGATTGATGGGGAGTGGCAGGAGAATCAATGCGAGGTGGATAGGGAGATCAGTGCAGGACGAATAGATGAGGGGGGTAGTAGATGAGGAGGGGAGCACGGGGGATGTCAGTGAGGACTGAATAGAGGCAGGAATGGGGAGCACTTCGGGATGGGGTCTCAGGATAACGGGGGGCGTACAAGAGAGAGAGATTGAGAGGAAGGGGCAGAGGAGGTGGGAAAGGAAGGGCAGCGCTCCTCGGTCAACACCAGCATCAGCGCTCAAATCGCTATCAAAATATGGAGGGCACCGGGGAACAGAATATCTTGGCGGCCGCGCGCGCATGCGCACACTCATGCGCGCGAGGCTTCGGAGGCCCTGTGAACGGTAATTTCAGCTCAGTCCAGCGCTAAATGCAGCTCAACTGCCTGTCCTGCCTACAGCCCTGTCTCAATCCAGACAGGGCTGTAAGTTAACCTGGCGGGACAGGCACAATTGAGCGGGGTTTAGCGCTGCTTCTCTGCGCTGGCTGTGGGCAACGCTCCCGTCTGACCCCAACGTCTCTGACCACCCGGTTGTGGGAAAGATGCTAAATGTGGCGTGACGGAGCTCAGTCACTCAGGGCTGGTGGGCTGGCAGCTCAGTCACTCAGAGCTGGTGGACTGGCAGCTCAGTCACTCGGGGCTGGTGGCTGGCAGTTCACTCACGGGTATTCCTTGAAATTGCATTTCAAGCAGAGCGCAGGCCACCAAATTGAATTTCATAGCATTTCCAGCCAATTGCAGGCCACCAAATTCAATTTCATAGCATTTCAAGCAGAGCGCAGGCCACCAAATTCAATTTCATAGCATTTCAGGCAGAGTGCAGGCAACTAAATTCAGTTTCATAGCGGCTCCATCTCCTCTTACTTCGGCCACTGACGGACACCTCCCTCCTCCAAGGGTCTGTTTTGAAATAGCCGTTGGCGGAGTGGCAGCAGCGGCCTTTATCAGGCCGGGCGGGGTGCAGGATGAGCCAAGTTGCCAAGCCGGGCAAAATGACTCGCCGTTTAGGTTGCCCGGCGGCACTTTGGGTGGTCAGCGGCACCCGGGCAACCGCTAATTTCGAGCCCTTCCCATACCCCACAACACTGCTCTCTCTGTCCCCATCCCCCCCCCCCCCCCCCCCCCCCCCCCCCCCCCACTCGCAACAAGGGCAGAGTCCCCCTAGTCCTCACACCTTCACCGCACTAGCCGTCACATACAACAAGTAATCCTCCGTCAGTTTCGCCACCTCCAACGTGGCCCCGTCACTCGCCACATCGTCCCATCTCCTCCCATGTCTGCCTTCCGCAAAGACCGCTCCCTCCGTAACTCCCTTGTCAATTCTTCCCTTCCCTCCCGTACTACCCCCTCTCCGGGTACTTTCCCTTTTTCAGCATTTTTGTGTACCAACAGATTATGTTTGCTTGTTTCTAGCATTGTTGCTAGTTTGTATAAATCAGATTATTCTAAATTCCATACTGGATTTATTTTTTTCTAATATTTTATTGTTAAACAGGCATAGGGGTATATTTGAACACATTACCGAAAGAAACAATTGAAAGGGGAAAGAGAAGAAAATTACGATTAGCATAATAAATAATGTATGCGGTGTAGCGGCACCGAATGAGGGTGTTGTCTCGAGCTCAGCTACCTGTCGACTCATGCAGGTGAGATCTGCTTAAGTGCTTAACCCATAAAGTCACATGACAGTCCTCGTAACCACTGACGAGGGTTCGACTGTAAGTGGTCTGACCATTAGGTGACGCCACAAAGGGAAAATAACACAATTAGAATAAAACAAAAGGGGCCTACAGTGTGAGAAATTAATAAGGAAGCAATTACTAAAGGTGAGCTGGCATAACATCATATTATTTAACCTAAATTTCCCAGGATTTCAAGTGAATTTGAAAACAATTGAATTCTGACGAAAAGCTCCACAATTAGAGTTGAGAAATCAATTAATTTGTGTTTGTTTTGAGTCTACCGAAAATTAACTCCTTGTTATTATTAATAATATTATGAAATCGCTCTTGTCCACTTAGTTCAGCTGGATAAAATCTTGATGTAAGATCTCTTGAGAATTATAATGTTGTAATGGTGTGTGATATTCATGAAGGCCCCTAAAGAAGGATGGCTGAATTAGAAAGACTGTTTGCTGTATTTAAAGCCTAGTGGGGGGGGGGGGGGGGGGGGGGGGGGGGGGGGGGGGGGGGGGCAGGAGAAAATATATCAAGATATATTCTGTATTTCTCAAAAGTTATATTTCCTAATGTTTTAAAAACATTATTGTTTTTCTAGAATGTAATGAAAATGAGTCTTCTTGAAATAAGTGAAAACGTGAAGTTGGGCAGAGAATTCGCCTTATTGGGAAATTATGATTCTGCATTGGTATACTATCAGGGCGTGGTTGAGCAGATTCAAAAATATTTATCCTCTGTCATAGATCCTACATACAAGCAGAAATGGAATCAGGTAAAACAAAACGGGACTTTTTCCATTTTTTTTTTAAATTGTTGGATTTAGGGTTATAGGACTGCTTTATAGTTAAACTTTGCCAAGAGTGATGGCCAAGATCCCATAATCAGATAATTTTGACGTTGTATGTTATACATAGATACATAGACAATTGGTGCAGGGGTAGGCCATTCGGCCCTTCGAGCAGCACTGCCATTCAATGTGATCGTGGCTGATCATCCACAACCAGTACCCTGTTCCTGTCTTCTCCCCATATCCCTTGATTCCACTAGCCCTAAGAGCTCTGTCTAACTCTCTTTTGAATGCACCCAGTGAATCGCCCTTCACAGCCTTCCGAGGCAGAGAATTCCGCAAATTCCCCCCCCCCCCCCCCCCCCCCCCCCGGGGAACATGTTTCCTGCATCTAATGTCTTAAAGATAGCGGAGTCACGGAATATGGGGAAAAGGCAGGAACGGAGTACTGATTGTAGATAATCAGCCACGATCACATTGAATGGCAGTGCTAACACGAAGGGCCGAATGGCCTACTCCTGCACCTATTGTCTATTGTCAACCCCGTAATAATTTTTTTGTTTCTATAAGATCCCCTCTCATGCTTCTAAATTGCAGTGAATACAAGCCCAGTCGCTCAATTATTTCATCATATGACACTCCAACCATCCCTGCAATTAACCTCGTGAACCTACGCTGCACTCCCTCAATAGCTAGAATGTCCTTCCTCAAATGAGGAGACCAAAACTGCACACAGTACTCCAGGTGTGGTCTCACCAGGGCCCTGTACAACTGAAGAAGGACATCTTTGTTCCTGTACTCAACTATTCTTGTTATGAAGGCCAACATGCCATTATCTTTCTTCACTGCCTGCTGTAGTACCTGCATGCTTACTTTCAGTGACTGATGTGCAAGGACACCAAAGTCTCGTTGTACTTCCCCTATTCTTAACCCACACCCTTCCGATAATAATCTGCTGCCTTGTTCTTGCCACCAAATTAGATAACCTCACATTTATCCACATTATATCACATCAGCCATACTTCTGCTCACTCACCAAACCTGTACAAGTCACACTGCATCCTCATAGCATCCTCATCACAGTTCACACTGCCACCCAGCTTTGTGTTGTCTGCAAATTTGCTAATTTTACTTTTAATCCTTTCATCTATACCATTAATGTATATTGTAAATAGCTGCAGTCCCAGCACCGAGCCTTGCAGCACCCTACTCTTTGTTTCCTGTCTGCCAACCAATTTTCTATCCATGTCAATACCCTACCCCCAATACCATGTGCTCTAATTTTGCCCACAAATCATCTGTGTGGGACCTTATCAAAGGCTTTCTGAAAGTTCAAGTACACTACATCCACTGGCTCTCTTTTGTCCATTTTACTTGTTACATCCTCACATAATTCCACAAGATTAGTCAAGCATGATTTCCCCTTTGTAAATACATGCTGACTTGGACTGATCCTGTTATTGCTCTCCAAATGCGCCGCTATTACATCTTTAATAATCAACTCCAGCATCTTCCCCACCACCGATGTCATGCTAACCTGTCTATAATTCCCTGCTTTCTCTCTCCCTCCTTTCTTAAAAAGTGGGATAACATTGGCTACCCTCCAATCAACAGGAACTAATCCAGAATCTATAGAACATTGGAAAATTATCACCAATGTGTCTACGATTCTAGAGCCACCTCCTTGAGCACCCTCGGATGCAGACCATCAGGCCCTGGGGATTTATCAATCCCATTAGTCTACCCAACACCATTTTCTGACTAATGTGAATTTCCTTCAGTTCCTCCATCTGAGATTGTTTGTTTCTTCCTTAGTGAAGACAGTACCAAAGTATCTGCTCAATTCGTCTGCCATTTCCTTGCTCACCATAATAAATTCACCTGTTTCTGTCTTCAAGGGACCCACATTTGTCTTAACTAATTTTTTCCTCTTCACATACCTACAGAAGCTTTTGCTATCATTCTTTATATTCTTGGCTAGCTTACCTTCGTACTTCATCGTTTCTCCTCGTATTGCTTTTTTTGTTACCTTCTGTTGATCTTTAAACGTTCCCCAATCCTTTGACTTCCTGCTCATCTTTGCTATGTTATACGTCTTCTCTTTTATTTTTATACTATCCTTGACTTCCATTGTCAGCCATTACTACCCTTAGAATCTTTCTTCCTCTATGGAATGAAATGATCCTGCTTCTTCTGGATTATTCCCAGAAATACCTGCCATTGCTGTTCCACCGTCATCCCTGCTAGTGTCCTTTTCCAGTCAACTTTGGCCAGCTCCTCCCTCATGCCTCCATAGTCCCCTTTGTTCAACTGCGATACTGACACTTCTGATTTTACCTTCTCCCTCTCAAATTGCAGATTAAAACTTATTAAATTATGGTCACTACCTGCTAATGGTTCCTTTACCTTGAGTTCCCTTATCAAATCCAGTTCATTACGCAACACTAAATCCAGAATTGCCTTCTCCCTGGTAGGGTCCAGTACAAACTGCTCTAAGAATCCATCTCGGAGGCACTCTACTAAGTCCCTTTCTTGGGGTCCAGTACCAACCTGATTTTCCCAGTCTACTTGCATGTTGAAATCTCCCACAACCACCGTAGCATTACCATTGTTACATGCCAATTTTAACTCCTGATGCAACGTGAACCCTATCTCCAGACTACTGTTTTGGGGTCTGTAGAAAACCCCCATTAGGGTCTTTTTGCCCTTACAATTTCTCAGTTCTATCCACAATGACTACATCTTCTGATTCTATGTCGCCCCTCGCAAGGGACTGAATTTCAATCCTTACCAACAGAGCCATCCACCCCTCTGCCCACCTGTCTGTCTTTTCGATAGGACGTATACCACCGAATATTCAGTTCCCAGCTTTGATCCTCGCAGCCATGTCTCTGTAATTCCCACAACATCATACTTACCAATTTCTGAGCCGCAAGCTCATCCACTTTATTTCTTATACTTCGCACATTCATATATAACACTTTTAATTCAGTATTCACCTCCCCTCTCACACCGGTTCCTATTTCACCTGACCTTACTCTTTTATCCCTTCTTGAACTTTCCATCCCATTAATTCGGGTGTCTTTTGTTACTTTTCCTGTATCCTCTTCCCCTTTAACTTCAACCGTATGCCAACCCCTCTGCCCCGCTATTTAGTTTAAATTCACCCTTGTATACCTATACACAAATGTTATTGTTACCCCTATCACTATTACAAATCACTATTCTATTAGAAATCAGTCATCGATTCCTAACACAGATGATATTTGCTGTGTACAATTTATGCCATGTCATGTAGGAACAGACTGATGGCTTCTATGCAAACAACTACAAATAAATCCATAGACTCAGCTTTATTGGTAAACTGTTGTCTTGTGCAGTTTAAACAATCCTTCAAGCAGGTCTTTTTCAAATGTACTTTTACAATGTTTTTATTTCTTCGCTTAACAGATTGGTATTCTTTTGTTTCCCGCTTCAATTCTGTACATTAGATAACTTTGACTGTATCATTCTGGGAAATGCCTTCAAAACCTTTGGCTTGAGTTTCCCTTCAGCTTAGAATCCATTCAACTCCCGGCCTTCCTCAAATTTCCAGATTTTATTGAAAGATACATTCTGAATAAAATCCCCAAAAATGGAATTTTAAAACTTTAATTGCTGATGCTGGAAACGCAAACCAAAAAGGTCATGCAGCATTAGTGGAGAAAGAAACAGATTTGATACTTCATGCCAATGACCCTTTATCGGAACTGTAAAGTCCATGTTAGGTTGCACAGAAGGAGGGGGACAGAGAGAACGTAGTGATTGGGTGCAGACTACCAAGTTATTTATGCAGTAATTAGAGACGTATGGAAAAAATAAAGGAAAACAAATTGAAGCAGTGTGATTTTCACCAGATCCAATACTTTATTCCTTGGAGAGTAGGAGGCTGAAGAGTGATCTTATAGCGATGTATAAGATCAAGAGGGGAATAGGTCCGGTGAATGCACAGAGTTTTTTACCCAGAGTAGGGAAGTCAAGAATCAGGACATAGGTTTAAGGGGAAAGGTTTAATAGGAACTTGGGGGGGCAATTTTTTTTCCCCACAGAGGGTGGTAGGTATATGGAATGAGCTGAAAGATTTAGAAGGATTTTGGCCAAATGCAGGCAGGTAGGACTAGAGTAGATGGGGCATCTTGGTTAAGTTGGGCTGAAGGATCTGCTTCCCTGCTGTATGGCTCTATGACCATGACTAAAGGGCAGGGGGTTCTGAATTTATTAAATTCATTAACACGTCCCAAGGATCCAGATGGTAGATGAGACGCTGTCGTGTTTAACAAATAGCCTTCAAAATGTAGTGCTTCTTACCTTATTTATTTATTTATTTATATATTTGCATTTCAGAGGATAACATAAGGAATAGAAACAGGATTTGCATTCAGCTCCTGATACCTGCTCCATTATTCAATAAAATTATAGCTAATTTTTACCAAAGTGCTCCTTTTTGCGCCAATGTCATGTTTCGTGCTTCCCTCAAATTCTAAAAGTTAATGGCGGTGAGGAAGAGTAACTGATGTTTTGTAATGTGATTCTACTAATATGAATGAATTCTACCTATTTTTGTAAGTAGCATTAAGTTCCTTAACTGAATAATTCCTACGTTGTTTTGTCCCCGTAGATATGGCAAGAGATAAATGAAGAATGTCAGCACGTCAAAGAGATTATGGCAACGTTAGATGGGTTTAAGAATAACAATTCTCCATTGCAGGCTGTTCGGCATGAAGGGCCAGCACATGATTTAGATGTCTGGTCATTGCCTGTGCCTGTAGAGCGCAAGTAAGTGATGATATCTTGTATCTTCTGGCCAAGAGTCCACAGCCTGTAACAATAACCGTTTCTCTTGCCACAGATGCTGCCTGGCCTGATGACTGGTTCTTATCTTATTTCAGATTTCCAGCATCTGCAGATTTTGATTTTCATATCATATATGTACTGATGATCTCAAAACTTGGTGTGAAGTATTCTCTAACTTAAGTTTTGAGCAGCAAAGTGTGCTTTGAAATAATAATAATTTGCTTCAAAGCATAGAATTACCAGATACCTTTTTGTGTGGATGGTGAAAGAAAGATCAAAATACAGTTTTAGTATCATCCTTAAAATTACAGCGAGTTAAGTGTAGATAAGTGAAGTTAAGACTTCATGTGAACTAAAAAATAAATTTAAAAAATCCTAGTTTAAATGTTAGTTGTTAAAGATAGACATTGTATATTAAGAATGTATTCAGTAATTCCATAAATGCTTGCCAGAGTATGGAGTTCTAACTTTGTTAAATTTTAACCTGCATTTATAATTGCAAATCATTGTTGAATTAAATTATGGAAATAACAGACTCGCCTATATCTTGTCAATCGAAGGGTTCTACGGGTGCACTGTGATGACATATTGCATGACTTCTCGAATAATGACCCAACAGCATATTCCACCAGTGTGCACCATTATGTTGTTTATCCTCCTCTTTCACCCTGAGCCAGAAAGTCACTTGCTTCCGGTTGAATTTTGTGGGATCCAGAATGACCAACGATATCAATGTGAGAACCACAAACTCCCTTGGTGTTCTCAATATTGGATTCAATTTATTCCAATATCATTCGGAAGCTGCTTCTTCACTTTTGGCAGACGTGGGCCAGGAATTCCCATTAGTATGAAGATGGTGTTCGTCAAGGAGACTTTGACCATGTGGTAATCTGGCAGAGCATGGAATAGAGTGTCTGTCTTGGGTGTCTCACTTCATCAGCCAGGAGGAACAGTGGAGCAACTACTCAAATTCATCTCCATCTTATATTGGTGTAATGATTGCATGCAAGCCATGATTCTAGTCAATGGGTTTATCACCAAGCCAGTCTATGTAAAAACTGGTGTCGAATAAGACTGGATCAATGTCCTATTAGTTAATTTAACCATACCTACTGCAATTAGATATTTGAAATAAGGAGCACTAAAAAATATTGTTTTAGGAAAGCATTGGGCTTAGTCAATCCATTTAAAGGGATAGACTTCAAAAAACAAAATTAAATCTTTCAATATTTAAAGTAAGATGATTGGAGCAAAGAACAAATAATTAATTTTTGTGGGTTTAGGTTTATTGATATTGAAGTGTGGGAATATTGGCTGACTTATAACCAAATGGATTTTTATTTCTCTTAACATAGACCATCGCCACCCCGAAGAAAACGACAATCCACTCCCTGCAATGACCTTAGAGCTCCTCAGAAAGATCGCCTAGGGGCTCCAGTTAAAGGTTCTACCCGTCCAGTATCTCGACAAGGAAACAATGACAAAGCCAAAGTAAACAAAACCAAGGAAAAGAAAGGGAAGGAGGACAAGGTAAATTTTCATAACAAGAAACTAAAAAAGCTGTGCTAAAGCGTTGGGAAATAATGGAATTATAGTTGTAAAGGGTTTTAAACTTGCATTTTTTAATGTTCAGTGAAAGTTTCTCTCATTGAAATGTCTGTTGTGCAATAGGAATTGCTATATCCTTTGTTAATACTTTTTACCTTTTCTCTGTTTTCAGTGGGGAGTTGAGTTATGTTGTCTCAGTTTCACAGTGTGTTGTGACTTATGGACAGTCGCATGTTATCAAGACTTGCAAAAGCAAAAGGTTTTAGTGTATGTGTTATTTTTCAAACGCCATCTGTCCTATTGCACGCTTTTTACTTTTTATTTAGATTTTTATTTTCAGGAAAGCATAAACTGGAACATATTCCCAGTCATGTGGTATGCATGTCGCTCCAGATTTTTATTTTGGTAGTTTGTCACCAAATAAAGGAATGTATAAGAGTTTTATTTTTTAAGAAATAATATTTTTAATCTATATGTTGATAGATCAAACAAACTGATGCCTCTGATAGTGAGCCAAAAAAATTTGATGGGTCTGGAAATGACCGGGATTTAGTGGAAGCTTTAGAGAGAGATATAATATCACAAAATCCAAATGTTCGATGGTGAGTAAAATCATTGATGTCTGTATCTATTGAAAGCAAATAACAGTATGTAGGAATTGAAATATAATTCAACAACACAAATTTGTTTTTCAGGGATGATATAGCAGATCTGGCACTAGCAAAAAAATTGCTGGAAGAAGCAGTAGTTCTGCCTATGTGGATGCCTGACTTCTTTAAGGGAATCAGACGCCCTTGGAAAGTAAGATAATATTCTGTATCTCTCAAAGGCTATTAAGTCAAATATATATATCTAGGTGTGTATATATTTAGTTATTTATTTGCCCTTTGCATATGTTGTTAAATGAATCCTTATAGAATCAGAACAGTACTTTATTTGCCAAGTATGTTTTGCAACATACTAGGGATTTCATTTGCCAAGTCAGTCATACAAATAAAAAGCAACAGATCACCCAAAACACATTTTAACATGAACATCCACCACAATGACTCCTCACTGTGATGGAAGGCGAAATATAGTTCCAATCCCTTCCCTTTGTTCTTTGGCGGTCGGGGGGGCCTCGAGCCCTCCGTTGATGGGACGATCTTGACCCCCCTGTAGCCGGCGGCGTTTGGGCCTTCCGAGTCGAGGCAATCAGCTCCTGCATCGGGAGGTTGTCAACTCCCCCGCGCTGGACAATCAAACCTTGCGTCGTGGCTGGTCGAACCTTCCACGACGTTGGAGCTCCCGACTCGGCCTCTCCCGAGACTGCGAGCTCTTGGTGGTAAGTCCACAGGCCGCAGTTGGAGTGATCCCAGGCAAGGGATCGGCTCCGATGTTAAGTCCGCACCCCAGGGTGGGGCTCACGACAGTCCGAGGAGGCCTCCAGCTCCATCGATGGAAGGCTGCAGAGCGCCTGGAGAATGCGATGTGAAAATCAATCGCATTTCCTGCAAAGTAAGCCCGAAAATAAGTTTCCTCCGATCCCCTCCCCCCACATAAGACAAACTGGAGAACATTAAAACAAACTTTTAACAAACACTAAAACCAATTTTAAGAGATGAAAAAACGAGCAGACTGCCGGCGGAGCTGCCATTGTACAGTGCCCCTGGTGGAAGGTACTGACTACAAAATTAGAAGAGCTGACTACAAAACCATACACGGCATGTGTCATTACAAAGGAATACAGAGAATTGACATGAACTAATATATCTATAAAAGATTTTAAGAATCTATTCTTAATCTAAGGGATGGATACAGTGGCGTAGCTGCTACCTCGGCACCAGAGACCCGGGTTTGAATCTTCCTTGGGTGCTGTTTGTGTGGAGTTTGCGCTTTCTCCCTATAACTGCATGGGCTTCCTCCGAGTGCTATATTTTCATCCAATGTCACAAAGATGTATCGGGCTTGTGGTTTAATTGGCCTCTATAATTTGTCCCGTGTGTAGGGAGTGGATGCAAAAGTGAGATAACATAGTGCTAGTGTGAGTAGGTGATCAATGCTCCGCAAGGACTAGGAGGGCCGAAGGTTCTGTTTCCATGCTGTTACAATTAATCAGTTTAGATGGTGTTCTTAATAACACATTTACGTTGAATTACAGACTGGGTCTTACCTGATCCAGACCACTTCTTGTATCCACGCCCTTTTCCCACCACCATCACTGCTTCTCTCATTGATACACATATTGTCCTATAAGTCGTATTAATGACTTTCCATTGCTACAGCTCCATTTACCCCAGTTTCAGTTTCTCACCTTCTCCTAGCCAAAACAAGCATAGGGATCCCCTTGTCCTTACCGTTGTGCGGTATGCCCCTATCACTGAATCATTTAAGAACAATAGAAACAGATTAATTTTTTTAATTAATTTCAAAATTATTTAATAATTCAATAAATAATGGGTTCCAATTTTCCATTTGTCAGCTTGCAGGTTGTGAATGAGGAAAGTCTAGACTATCTGCTGAAAAATAGTATGAATGTTCAATTCTCCAATTTTAGGTAACTAACTTAGAAACAACTCTCCCATCTTCCTCCCCTTCCCCTCTTTCTCCCGCCCCCTCTCTCTCTTCCCTGTGTTCCACCTGGATTTGTACCCATTTCATTCCTTCCCTTTCCACCTATATTCCTTCCTCTGGCTTCATAATTCACACCTCTTCAATCCTTATCTCACACATTTTCTTTTCATCACTATCAGTCTGAAGAAGGGTCTGGGCCAAAAGGTCACCTAACCATGTTCTCCAGAAATGCTGCCTTGCCCACTGACTTACTCGAGCACTTTTTTTCCTGAAGAGATCTGCTGAACATTATGCTTTGTGCTTAATTTCAACTGGTAATACTGCCCATCTGCTTCCCCTGGGGTGATTTTAATTGTTGACATTGCCCGACAGAATCAAATTCACAAGGAACTTATGGATACATTAAAATTCTACAAACCTTGTTGCGCCAAACTAAACTACCTGGATCCTATCAACTTAATTTATTTAATCGGCACGGACTTGTAGGGCCGAGATGGCCTGTTTCCGTGCTGTAATTGTTATATAATCCAATGTTCAGATCTTTTAATTTGTAATTTCCTGTATTGTGTCTCTTTTGTAATGCAAGGATGCATTGCCATTTGTATAAACGTGTAGAGTTTGAGGATATGTTCACTTGCTTATAATTCAGGGAGTTCTGATGGTTGGCCCCCCAGGAACTGGAAAAACAATGTTGGCTAAAGCTGTTGCGACAGAATGTGGAACAACATTTTTCAACATTTCATCTTCAACACTTACATCCAAGTATAGGGGAGAGTCGGAGAAACTGGTTCGCCTTCTGTTTGAAATGGTAGGTATGGAGAAATAATATGTAATCTTAAAGCTGTTAAAGTAGTTGCAAGTTTGTAATTAAATCGCTTTGACAGTTAGTGCTATAAGGTCATAAGTGATAGGAGCAGAATTAGGCCATTAGGTCCATCAAGTCTACTGCCATTCAATCGTGGCTGATCTACATCTCTCCAAACCTCATTCTCCTGTCTTCTCCCCATACTATTCAAGAATCTATCTATCTGCCTTAAAATATCCATTGACTTGGCCTCCACGACCTTCTGTGGCAAAGAATTCCACAGATCCCCCTCCTTTCTAAAGGAACATCCTTTCATTCTAAGGCTGACTAGAAATTATTGGACTGAACGTGACCGATATGGTACATAGAGGGAATTCAAGTGAGGTAGAGCTGAGTTACAGAGAAACTAACCACATCCAGTAGATACAGTGTACTATGCATTGTTTGTGTAGATAGAGATAAAGGCAGCAAGTGTATTTAACAAGGTAGCTTAGCAATGGAAGTTGTGCAGAGGAGGGAGCGGAAGCATAATATGGTAGTTGTAAGGAATTTAATTAGAGGGTTTGTAAATGGGTTTAAGAAGTCGACATGGTATGTTGCCCACCTGATACAATGAGGAACATCCTGAATAGCTTTAAAGGATTTTGAAGGGGAGAGTATCCAGTTATAATCGTACATGTTGAACCTATAACGTAGGACTGAATTTTCAAAAGATTTTGTTCAGCGAGTACTTGTCTTCTTTCATGACAAGGAGGAGGCTGGGCTAGATTATTCACTTGAATCTTTTGGTTAAAGGAAATTGATTCGCCCAACTTTGGCATTTGTCTGTGATAGTGTTGTCATACCTCTGTTTTCTGGAAAACTATGACAGTTGACCTATTCTGGTCTCTGGTGACTGTAAAAATGGGAATAGCTAGTCTTTTTATACACTATCAGAATCAAAGTAAATTAGAAAAATAATTAATAGTTAGCATTTCTGAATCTGCCAATAAGTCTGATAATACCAAACTCCCAGACTTCCGTTAAGTGATTATGTGACAGCAGTTCTGTTAAGAACTTTTGCATTAGCCAGGGAAACCAAGCCTATTAATGGTTAAAGTGAATAAGCAGTGACTAATAACTGGATTGCAGGGAAGTAAATTTGAAGATATCTGCGTCAGACATAAAGTTTAAAACGGGGTATTTGGTAAATGGTGAAAAACTGGAAACGTGCAAGGTCCACAGGCACTCGTATAGTGTGTGTGTGTGTATATGTCTCGGCTGGATTACTGTAACGCACTTTATTTTGGAGTTAGCCAATCTTCCCTTGCATGTCTCCAGTTGGTTCAGAATGCTGCTGCTCGCCTTTTAACTGGAACTTGTAAGAGGGAGCACATAACGCCTATTCTGGCCTCCCTCCACTTGCTGCCTGTGTACTTTAGAGTTAATTTCAAGATTCTTTTATTTGTTTTTAAATCTTTAAATGGTCTCGCCCCGCCTTACCTCTCTGAGGCCCTACGCTCCTGCTCGGTGCCTCAGGTCAGCTGATCAGCTGCTCCTGGAGGTACCGAGGTCTAGGCGGAAGCTCAGTAAAGTAGCCTTTATTGTCATTCAGACCTTTCGGTCTGAACGAAATTTCGTTCAGAGGGGATAGAGCCTCCTCTGTTGCTGCTACGACATTATGGAACATTCTACCTTTGCACATTAGGCCCCTTCACTGTCCATTTTCAAAACTAGTCTTAAGACCCTTTTCTATTCCTGGGCTTTCGACCCTGCATGAGACTTTGCTCCTGTTTTAGTGTTTCTATTGTTTTTTATTGTTTTTACTGTATTTTAATGTTTTTATTGTTTTGTTTTATGTTTATGATTAGTCATGTTGCAACAGTACTTTCAGTGGTTGTTTTTAAAATGCTCTATAAATAAAGTTCAGTTCAGTTATGGACTGCAAAAAGCAATTATTTTGCACGTCGGATATAAAAACACTGCAGATACTAGAAGTGTGAAATAAAAATACAAAATGCTGAGGATTCTCAGGAGGTCTGGCAGTGCCAAAGATAGTACAATGTTGGATGGAAAATTAAAATGATATGTACCTGGAAACTCAGAGTCACCATTGCAGACATTGTGAATGCTCTGTTTTCCCCCACAATAGCACTGAGATAAACGCACTTAGCCCATCAGCTTTGCCATAATTCCTACACCTCTCCCTGCTTGTCCTTTCCGTGAGACTTACTGGCCCTAACCTCTTCCTCCTAATGGTTGATGGAGATGGGAAACTGAACCAGGGAGTCATGGATAGAAAGGTCCCTTCAGAATGCTGAAAGGGGCGGGGAGAATGTATTGGGGGAGGAAGCATATTGAAAATGATGGTTGGTTGGGAGGCAAGGACAAGGGGATCCCTATGCTTGTTGGCTGAAGGAAGATGGGGAACTGAAATTGGGGCAAACAGAACATTAGCAGTGGCAAGTCAACCATAGTGGGAAGGAAGCCATGATTAAGGAAAAATAAATAAACTTCAGAAGCAAGGAGGGGAAAGTCACCTCCCATACAAATTGAATGGAACCAGAGAAGCTGCAAGAATGAAATTAAGTCTTTGCGCAAAGCAATATGGGAAGAAGTATGTGGTAGTCTATGGACAATAGCATATATTGTTTGCTGGCCTAACTTCTGAGATGGAGATATAGAAGTTAGGAAAAGGAAAGGAAAGGATATGGGCTTGTTAGAGTGAGACCAGAATGGAAATTGCCATTGAAGGTAATGAAACTTTCAGATTCTGTATGAATACAAGATTCAGGATGAAAATAGTCTCTGCTGTATTCTGAAATTCCAATAGATTTCAGTTTCAACGCAAAAATAAAGAAATGGTTGAGCAACAGCTTGGCTAAACTGTCACAATTATTTTAAAAAGAATACAGGATGCATTACTCCCAAATTTGAGAAAATATTGGTAGTGGGTGAATCTTTTGGATTATTCTAGAGATATCAGTGATATAGTGGGAAGAAGGGTAGGTTTGATTTCTAAAAAGTTCACTTACTGACTTTTACTGTCCATAAAATTAAAAAAAACTTGTTCAAAGTTACTGTGTAGTGTTTCCATTGCTGAAGAAAACAATAGAAAAGTTTTCATGAAAATGTTGGAAATGATGCTGAGACATCACTTGATAATACATTCTTGTTTTTGTTTTTGAGGCCAGATTTTATGCCCCAACAACCATTTTCATTGATGAAATTGACTCCATTTGCAGTCGTAGAGGAACTGCTGAAGAACATGAAGCGAGCAGAAGAGTGAAAGCAGAACTCCTCGTTCAGATGGATGGTAATTTTTCATTTTCTTTCCTTTGTAAATCATGGGGCCTTTCTCAAATAATCATTCTTTATATGAGCCAAGGTTAATTAGCTATTTAATTGTACAGAACTTGGTTACAAGCTTTAATGTGTGATTGTTTAATGTCCACTGTGCCACACTTCCCAAAGAAGCTTCACATTAGCAGTAAGATTTGTAAAGACCAATTTGAGGTTTTTGATTGTTTTATTTTTCTTCAGTTCAATTGTACTCTGGCTGCTGAAATAAAGTACGGACATGATAGAAATACAGGTGCACAACCTTTTATCCGAAAGCCTTGGGACCAGACACTTGTCGGATTTCGGACATTTTTGGATTTCCGAATGGAAGATTTTTAGCGTAGATTAGGTAGGTAGCGCGGGCGGCTTGAAAAGTCTGGAGCGACTGCCTCCTCCCCGGAGACCGGGGAATCATTGCATAAATGTTAGTCAGTTAGTTTGGAGGGATTTTATGTGGTGGGTGGGTGAAGGGGGAAACTTTAATTCTTAGTCCCCTACCTGGTCGGTGACTCCCAACATCGCGGATCTGGGGGCTCCGTCCGGCCGCGGGCGGCACCGGTTGTAGCTCCGACCCCGGCAACTCTACCCCTGGCTGCGAGGCGCTCCAAATCCAGCGCCGCCCGCGGCCCCAGCTCCGCGAATGTTGGGAGAAAGCGGCCTCCGCGCCCTGGAGCTTACCGCACGGCGACCCAGTAAGGCATTGCCCGCTCCCCGCTGGTATCCCAGCACTGTGACGCCGCCGACTCCCAACATCGCGGAGCTGGGGTGGGGGGCGTCCGGCCACGGGCGGCGGTGGATTTGGAGCGCCTCGCAGCCAGGGGTAGAGTTGCCGGGGTCGGAGCTACAATCGGAGCCGCCCGCAGCCCCAGCTGGGAGTTGGCGGCCACAGCGCTGCAGAGCTTACTGCACGGCGACCCGGTAAGGCATTGACCGCTCCCCGTCTCCGACCAGGTGGGGGACTAAGAATTAAAGTATACCCCTTCACCCCCCCCTTCACATAAAAGCCCTCCAAACTAACTGACTAACATTTAAGCAATGATTTACAGATGTTTAAGTGTCTCCCCGGTCTCCGGGGAGGAGGCAGCCGCTACAGTAGTACAGACCTGGGTTGACCGTGGGTCGTTTCGGGTCAAGTTTGGCGCCAAACGCGAGCTTTGGTGTGCCGATGACATCTTGGAAAAAATGGCCGGTTTTCGGAGGTTTTCGGTTTCCGGAACACCGGATAAAAGGTTGTGCACCTGTACTGAATAGGTCATGGAGTACCTGTGGCAAGAGAAACAGAGTTAATGTTTCAGGCCAATGCTCTTTTGTTGGAACCAACTACTGCCAAGCCAAAACACAAAATTGCCATGAAATCTGTAACCACCTTTAGTATTACGAAAATAGGGGGAAAAAAACTACAGATGGTGGAAACACTCAGCATGTCAGGCAACACCAGTGCAAAGATAAACAGTTATTGAGCAGAAGGGGAGTTTTACAATGTAGGCCTTTCTGGAGGAGAGGAGTTTTAACTTTATAGTTGGCATTCCTGGACACGGGTATTAACTCTGTTTCTCTTTCCACAGATGTTGTGTGACCCGTTGAGGGTTTCCAACATTTTCTGTTCATTACTATTCCCTTCCAATTTGAAAAACCCTTGTGTGTCCGACATTTGCCATTTCTTTTTGAAATGTGTGTATTTGGTAAATATTCAGGAGAACAATGCTTTTACTTATCAGTGGATGTACATTTGCATGTATCAGGAGTTTGGTTTTATTGCTTTTTATCCAGTTTCCTTTGCTGTGAGCATTGCTGGCAAGGTTAGCATTTAGTAGCATTCCAATGTGTTATTGAGAAAGTGGTGGTGAGCAGGCTTTTTAAACCACTGCAGTTCCATTGGTATAGTATTTTTTGAGAGAAATTACAGCATTTAGCTGATGACAATGAAGAAACTATATTTCCAGGTCAGGATGATCTGTGGAAGGGAATTTGCAGGTGGTGGTTTTCCTATGCATCTTTATGTGAGTAGATATGCCATCCAAGAAATGGCAGTGTAGTTTATGAATGGTGTATGCTGTGGTGTACAGATGCTAAAGGGAATGAAATATGGAAAAGCTGTGAACGGGATGGAATCTTAGAAAATAATCAACTAATCCGCAAGGCATTTTGCTTTGCACTGCACACTTAATACCATTTAATAATTAATCCGCTTAAAAGAAGACTAACAGTTACTGAATATACATTGGACAAATGTCATTGCAACTGCTATGGGTAATTTATTTTTAACTTTTCATTTGAGTGCTAAAAATTGTAGTTCACTTTGCAATTCCTTTTAACATTTCTACTTTGAAATTCAGTGTCAGCACAGAAGCACTTTTTAAAATAGAAATTACTGTTTTGACTAACAGCAAACTTGTTTTGATCTATCATTCCGCCTTCATTGATTATTGACTGGAGAAATAATTCGGTCAATGCAATGTGATTTGTTCAGTTTATACATTCCCTTTTAAATATGATGTGTTATTTTTGGAAATTTAAATCATGTTTTGTCAGCATAAGAAAGGAATTTGCTCGGCCAGATCTCTTGATCTCTTCAAGGAACGTATTTGTTTTGAATCTATTTGTTCAAGAGAAAAAATGTACCTGACCATCTGAGCGTCAGTTTGAAATTAGGTTCATGGATTTTTTTGATTTTTTTTTTTTTTTTTTTTTTTAATTGATCATTTCGCTTTAGGGCATTAATGTTCAATAAAAATAAATGTAAAGTATTCTCAGATAGAAAATTTAAAGGAATCCCAAAACATATTCCCTAACTTGTTAGAGATTTTACTTGTCCAATTTTTAGCTGCTGCAGACCATCCAGTCTGTGAGCCAGAGTCTCTATGGTAATGAGAGGAAATGAATAATTACCCTATTTCCCATTTAGATTATGTTATTTGCTCGGTTCAGTTGGCATTTTGTTAAAGAGAATCTGGAACTTGAAATGATAAATTGACTTTTATGTTTATTGTGCTGTATTGTAGGTGTTGGCTGTGCATCAGATAATGATGAATCTTCCAAGATGGTTATGGTTCTGGCGGCAACTAATTTTCCATGGGATATTGATGAAGCTCTAAGGCGGCGACTGGAAAAGCGGATTTACATTCCTCTACCTTCAGGTGCTGATTGATTTACCCCCCCCCCCCCCCCCCCATTTAAAATACCGTTGCTGAAAACAGTTTGAACTTGATGGAGATTAAAGCATGTTTCTGCAATGACCACATGATCTATCCGATCTTCATTTAAAGGTTTGATGTATGCCCTTACATACATTTCATTGAACATAATGGTATCTGCTTTAGTTATTTCTATTTCAGCATAGTTCTGAAATTCTCAACCAGTTTATTTTGTAGAACTATGAATATAACCATATAACAATTACAGCACGGAAACAGGCCATCTCGGCCCTACAAGTCCGTGCCGAACAACTTTTTTCTCTTAGTCCCAACTGCCTGCACTCATACCATATCATACCATAACCCTCCATTCCCTTCTCATCCATATGCCTATCCAATTTATTTTTAAAATGATACCAACGAACCTGCCTCCACCACGTCCACTGTAAGCTCATTCCACACCGCTACCACTCTGAGTAAAGAAGTTCCCCCTCATGTTACACCTAAACTTCTGTCCCTTAATTCTGAAGTCATGTCCTCTTGTTTGAATTTTCCCTATTCTCAAAGGGAAAAGCTTGTCCACATCAACTCTGTCTATCCCTCTCATCATTTTAAAGACCTCTATCAAGTCCCCCCTTAACCTTCTGCGCTCCAGAGAATAAAGACGTAACTTATTCAACCTTTCTGTGTAACTTAGTTGTTGAAACCCAGGAAACATTCTAGTAAATCTCCTCTGTACTCTATTTTGTTGACATCCTTCCTATAATTGGGCGACCAAATTGTACACCATACTCCAGATTTGGTCTCACCAATGCCTTGTACAATTTTAACATTACATCCCAGCTTCTATACTCAATGCTCTGATTTATAAAGGCTAGCATACCAAAAGCTTTCTTTACCACCCTATCTATATGAGATTCCACCTTCAAGGAACTATGCACGGTTATTCCCAGATCCCTCTGTTCAACTGTACTCTTCAATTCCCTACCATTTACCATGTATGTCCTATTTTGATTTGTCCTGCCAAGGTGTAGCACCTCACATCAGCATTAAACTCCATCTGCCATCTTTCAGCCCATTGTTCCAAATGGCTGAAATCACTCTAGACTTTGGAAATCCTCTATGCAAAAGTTATATGAAGAGACACAAATATTCTTATGATATATAATTCAATTCTTTGTTTAAATGGTGTTAACAGCCAAATGTATCTATTTTCAAAAAAGACCTCTCTCTCAATTTGTAGCAATACCGCTGGAATGAATCCCAAATTATCCTATTGGTATTATCACTAGTTGAAGAAGTTGATTAGTAAAATGTATGTGAAAAGGAGCTATCAAAAAATCTTCACAGCACAATCAAAACCTTAACTTCTCTGTTTGAAATCGAGACCTCTTTTTAGGTGCCCCTTTGGCAGTATGTGTTGTCAAAGTAATTTAAAATACCAAATAACATTTGCTTTTGCCAATTTATATTTCAGCATCCGGCAGAGAGGAGCTTTTGCGGATAAATCTGCGAGAACTGGAAGTGGCAGATGATGTGGATGTCAAAAAAATAGCTGAACAAATGGAAGGGTATTCTGGAGCAGATATTACCAATGTTTGCAGGTTTGTTTTGGAACACCATCTATTTGGTTCCCATTTGTTGATGCCATTGATATGATGGAAAAATCTACTTTTAAAAATGAGCTATGTCAAAACGTAACGTATCTCCATTGCAAAATGTTTGTTTGGATAGGTCAGATGTTTTAAATAAAAACCAATGAAAGCCACTCAATGTACACAACTGATTAATTGGTCGTATTTCATGCTTTGTTGAATGAGAAAAATGAATTAGCATTTTTCTGCAAAGCAACATTGGCTACAGTTCTAAAATAAACAAAACTGCACTGGGATAACTTGAATCTAGGAAATGCAAGTTCTTTTTCATTTGCACCTTTATATTTATTGTAAATACAATGTTTACTTGTGTAAAACAAGAACAGATTTTCTTGGTAACACTTTGGGTATTTTACAGTTATCATTCTAAAATAGAAACTCTATGCACATTGTACACTTGAATACATGTTTAAGAAAGAATTGCATATGCTGGAAAAATCGAAAGTAGACAAATAAATGCTGGAAAAACTCAGCGGGCGAGGCAGCATCCATGGAGAGAAGGAATAGGTGAAATTTCAGGTCTGGACCCTTCCTCACTGATGTCGGGGGCCTCCCCTCCGACATCAATGAGGAAGGATCTCCTGAACACCTTCACTCAGTCCTCCTGGACCTACCTGAACTCCCGGTTGCTAAACATTTTAATTCTCCTTCCTATTCCCACATTGACCTTTCTGTCCCAGGCCTCCTCCATTGTTAGAGTAAGGCTAAACGCACATTGGAGGAACAGCATCTCATATTTCGCTTGGGCAGCGTGTAACCTAGTGGTATGATTATTGATTTCTCTAACTTCCGGTAACTCCTGCATTCCCTCTGTCTCCATCCCTCTCCCACCCAATTCACACCAGCTTTCATTCTCACCTAGCTACAGCTGCCAATGGCCTGTTTCCTTTATCATTGTTACTTTTTTGCATATCTTTCAGTAATTTGTTATAAATCTCTCTACATCATCGTCTATATCTCTCATTTCCCTTTCCCGTGACTTTCAGTCTGAAGAAGGGTCTCGACCTGAAACGTCACCAATTCCTTCTCTCCAGAGATGCTGCCTGTCCTGATGATTTACTCCAGCATGTTGTGCTTATCTTCAGTTTGAACCAGCATCTGCAGTTCTTTCCTACACAATCTGACTTTGTCTGCAGACCTCTCAGTCAGGATGTAGATGAAGAGCCAGTGCAGAATTTTAGTGTTGAGATATCAGGTCATTAATGTGAAACATTAATTCTGCTTTGCTACCCACAACACCTGCCTGCCAGCATCTATAGTCTTTTGCTTTTTAAAACCTGTGGTATGGTGGGGAATATGAATTTGAATGTGAGCCTGCAGTGTGGTCAAATTATTAATGTAGAATCATCTGCGTCATTTGAAAAAAAAGGGGAATAAAGCACGGTGGAGAATTATGCAACTTGCTTCTCTGACCTCAAACCTGAATAGTATTTCTTTTCTGCAGGGATGCCTCCATGATGGCCATGCGACGTCGCATCCAGGGCCTCTCTCCTGAGGAAATACGAAATATTTCCAGGGATGAATTACAGATGCCAACAACCATGGAAGATTTTAGAATGGCATTGAAAAAAGTTTCAAAGTCTGTTTCTGCTGCTGATCTTGAGAAATATGAGAAATGGATTGCTGAGTTTGGCTCCTGTTGACCAACATAGACATCTTTTAATTAGTAGGAGCTATATATTTTGGGTTCCTCGGGTAAAACAAAAGATTGCCTTCTCAACTACAGGCCAAAAGTAATTGGCAAGAGTGCCTTACTTACAATGAATGTCAGAATTCGTGCTTATTTCTTTGATGTTTAACTTTATAGATTTTTTTATTTAAACCACAGATATTGCAAAACCAAAGTAAAAGTTCTCGGAGAATCTTGCCATCAGGATCTGTTTAAAATTTAAACAAGTGTGAAAAATTCTATTTAAATCTAACTTTTGTTTCCAGCAATGTTAATGTGCTTCGAAAATGTATTAATTGACTATTTTCTGGATCATTTATAACTAGCTTAACAACTGTTAAAACAAAAATATTATAAGTTTTCATTTTACTTGTTAAATTAGCTCCCTGTCGCAATCACCCTCATTCAGGCTAATCAAGCATGTTCATTTTCAAATGAAATAAAAAGAAATAGAGGAAAAACAAAATAAAGCTAATGATATTTCAATATAATTCTTTTAATTATTTTTATTAGATTTTGAAGGTGAGTGTAATGAGTCGACTCGAATAGACATGAAGATACAACACGTGTTTATTAAATCTACATACAGCAAGGATCTGCAGACATCACATCTCCGAGCTTCTACTCATTCTAACTAGCGTAAGCAGGCACTTGATAATATGAAGCACCTAACAGGCGGAGTCCAAATAACAAACTATAATTGGCTAGTATGAAATAGCCAATCTACATCCTTCCTTGTAGAAACAAAAGCAGCATCGGTGGCTAAGCAATATAGGTGGAATGTTAATAATACATTTGCAAAGTTACACAAGCGCCATATCTAACGGGTGGCCTGCAAACCCATCCGGCCCGTGTGCGGTACGAGTCATTGTGGAGTAAGGAGCAGCACTGTTAACAATAAATACCGTTTGTTCACGCAACTTTGTGACCTGTGATTCTTGGCTGGACTCCTGCGAGTGAGTCCCTGCTACAGATTCACTGATTAAAGTCCTGATTTAATTCAATCAACTTGTATAGATAGGTTCTTCTTTTTATTTGAATGGATGGATAGCTTCTGGCATAGATCCTGTTTGGGCAATCGACTGATACTACTTCTTGGGTATAAAGGGATTGTTCTTTGTAGATCTTTATAGATCTTGTTATTTTTCAAGGCAGAAGAAACTTTGAATTACTGGCGTTTCCTTTTTTTTCAATCATGTTTGGAAACTTGAAAAATAAATTCCTCAGATTGTGAGGCACAATGAGACTGAGAGGGGAGACGACTGGCTTAGAGGTCCATCACAGCAGGCAATCTGGTAATAATCAACACCTTTTTTATGTATTTAAACAAAAATGTTGGAAATTGAGTAATTGTCAAGAGTCTGCTAATTCCTAATATTAAACCAATTCCTCTCACTGGTGCACTTTTAAATTGCATCTTTTTACCATTAGCATGAAGGCCTCAACCAAATGTCATATCTCATGGGGGGAAATGATTTTGGCTACAAAATATGAATAAATTCTTCTGGATATAGAAGCGGTGTTTAGCATCACCCCTATACCCATGTAACCATATAACCATATAACAATTACAGCACGGAAACAGGCCATCTCGGCCCTACAAGTCCGTGCCGAACAAATTTTTTTCCCCTTAGTCCCACCTGCCTGCACTCATACCATAACCCTCCATTCCCTTCTCATCCATATGCCTATCCAATTTATTTTTAAATGATACCAATGAACCTGCCTCCACCACTTCCACTGGGAGCTCATTCCACACTGCTACCACTCTCTGCGTAAAGAAGTTCCCCCTCATATTACCCCTAAACTTCTGTCCCTTAATTCTGAAGTCATGTCCTCTTGTTTGAATCTTCCCTATTCTCAAAGGGAAAAGCTTGTCCACATCAACTCTGTCTATCCCTCTCATCATTTTAAAGACCTCTATCAGGTCCCCCCTTAACCTTCTGCGCTCTAGAGAATAAAGACCTAACTTATTCAACCTATCTCTGTAACTTAGTTGTTGAAACCCACTAAGTGGGTAATTGTGCTGAATGTCCGAGCTGGCTCATGAGATGCAGACAACTAATGTTACAGCTGGACAATGCTCTAATGTGAGGTGATGCCTTTTGGGGCGTCTAAGTGGCAGGACTTACACAGTGAATGGTAGGCCTCTGGGGAGTGTTGTAGACCAGAGGGATCTAGGAATGCAGGTGCATGGCTCCTTGAAGGTTGAGTCACAGATAGATAAGGTGGTCCTAAAGGCTTTTGGCACATTAACCATCATCAGTCAGAGTATTGAGTATAGAAGTTGTGGGTGGTCATGTTGCAGTTGCACAAGACGTTTGTGAGTCAGCAAGTATTGCGTTCAGTTCTGGGCACCATGTGAGCGGAAAGATATTGTCAAGCTTGAAAGAGTTCAGGGAAGATTTACGAGAATGTTGCCAGGACTAGAGGGTCTGAGCTATAGGGAGAGGTTGAGTCATCTGGGTCTCCATGGATTGGACAAGTTTGGAGGGATATGGACCAAGCTCAGGCAGGTGGGACTAGTGTAGCTGGTACATGTTGGCCAGTGTGGGCAGGTTGGGCCAAAGGGCCTGTTTCTACACTGTATCATTCTATGCCTCTATAATGCCAATTTTTAACATCCTTGTTCAAAATCTTAAAACACCAAAGGGAGAAATGTCGTAGATGGTTTTCCACAGCAACTGTTTTAAACTGTTTGAGGTACAATGCCCTTCATCTTCATGTTTGATCCTTCATTTGATTTGCGTGTGCAGTTTGGAGGAAATAATTACACCAATTTAGTAATTTGATTTAATCAGAAGCGGGGTATGGAGTAAGTCACTGCAAGATTTTGGATATTTTGGTATAGGTTTCTTTGACTTTTTCTTGAGCAAACCTGCATCTGATTTTACCAGCCTTGAACCTCAGTTTTTGTACTGCATACTGGCCAAAGAATCCTCATCTTGTGAATCTTTGGAAATGGGAAGAATGCACCATAACTGTTTATTCTTGTCCTTTTGTCTATCTAAGTGTCTGACACCAAGGTAAATGTTCCTTCCAGTTAGAAACATAGAAAATAGGTGCAGGAGTAGGCCATTCAGCCCTTCGAGCCTGCACCGCCATTCAATATGATCATGGTTGATCATCCAACTCAGTATCCTGTACCTGCTTTCTCTCCATACCCCCTGATCCCGTTAGCCACATGGACCACATCTAACTCCCTCTTAAATATAGCCAATGAACTGGCCTCAACAACATTCTGTGGAAATTAGGTCAGTTGATTTTATTTTCTGCACATAACTTGTATTTATTGGTTAAAAGCTAAATTGAGGTTGATTTTTCTTGCATGAGATAATTTCCAAATTATGTTTTATAATCATGAAGAGATCATTTCAGGTACCAAGGCCATGAAGAAACTGAGATGGTACATAAATCAGGAGTGGTAGTATATGTCTGAGGTGGAAGGGGGTCGTGCTCATTCATGGACCAAAGTTCCAGAGACCATCCACGAGTAAAACTTGCATGGTCGAAGCCAGTCTTCAACATAGTTGGAGGTAGGTCTTCTTCATAGTCGAGGGAGGTCTTCAAAGGAAGTCAAAAAATCACAACAGAGGATGTACTTCCTACGGCAGCTGAGGAAGCACAATCTGCCACAGGCAATGATGGTCCTATTCTACATGGCCATCGTAGAGTCTGTTCTCACCTTCTCCATCATGGTCTGGTTTAGCTCAGCCACCAAGCACGACACCTGGAGGCTGCAGCGAATCGTCCGATCAGCAGAGAAGGTTATTGGCTGCAACCTTCCCTCCATTGATGAACTGTACACCGCAAGGGCCAGGAAGCGAGCGGGCAAGATCATCTCTGTTTAGTGTTTGAATCATTCGTAACTGTCACTGTATGTCATGTTGTTACTTGTGGGTGGAGCACCAGGGCAAATTCCTTGTATGTGAATACTTGGCCAATAAACTTACTTACTTACTTCAACATAGTCGTAGGTGGCTGTGCACATAGTCGTGGAAGGTCGTAGGTCACCGCGACCTTGATTTTTTTTTAAGGTCGCCAGAGGTCACGGTGGAGATCGCCCAAGTGGGACAGGGGCTTTACTTTCCAAAGTGCTTTTAATACTGTCAGTTTGCGATTGATAATTCAATTGACTAACAGCTGACTTTCATAAGGTATGTTTGTCCTTGGGGTGTGAGAACTAAACTGCAGTTTTACCTGAGGTACACAAAAATGCTGGAGAAACTCGGCGGGTGCAGCAGCATCTATGGAGCGAAGGAAATAGGCAACGTTTCGGCCCGAAATATTGCCTATTTCCTTCGCTCCATAGATGCTGCTGCACCCGCTGAGTTTCTCCAGCATTTTTGTGTACCTTCGATTTTCCAGCAATTGCAGTTCCTTCTTAAACACAATGCAGTTTTACCTGAATCTCTATTCTTGCTCTGTAAGAAGATACTTGCCACATGGGGTTTAACAACGGTTTTTTAAATAAAGATGCCTTGACATCCAGTCTAAACAATGCGGATGAGCTGCGTTGTTAAATGAATCATGGAGGAATTGCCATTCCACTGTTGACACAGCTCGTTGCAGTTGGCTGGTGAAATTTGTATTAACTGGTCATTTTTAAACTGCAGACACGGGCACCCTTCTTCTCAAGGATGAACTCTTAATGTAAAGGCTTGAGTTGCTAAAATTAATATGTCAATGACATTCACTTATTCTGTTAATGTTTAATGGATTGTTGTAATCATTAAAGGTTAAAACAAATGGTGTATTGTGGAGATACAAGTTCTAAGTGTTGGTTGAGATGAGTGCTGGAAGCACTGTGGTATTCTCCATAGATTGTGGGACAAGTGAAAGTTCTCTTGGGAACAACAGAATGTCAATCAGCTGGGAAGGTGAGCCAAGGAATGGCAAATGCAATTTAACTTTGACAAATGTGAGGTGATGCAACATGGTATGTCTAACCAGGGCAGGACTTGATAGAGTCCTGAAGTGTTGCAGAACTGAGAGACCTGGAAGTACTGTTCACTGAAATCGGTGTATTGGGTAGATAGTGCGGTGAAGCATGTGTTTGGCATGTTTACCTTCATTGGGAAGGGTATTGAGTTACAAAAGTTGGCGTATCACACTGCAGCTGTACAAGTTGTTGATGAGAGCACTCTTGTGTGCAGGACATTTTGGCTGAACTGGTCTATGCCACTGTTTATGAACATGTTGCACCTCCATCTCAATTAGTATATACATGCGTTCCTTGTGTATTTGCCAAGCTTGCCCTTAAAGAGACCTAGAGTTAGCGAGCTTTACATTCTCATTGCTGGGTAAAGACATTTCTCTTGAATTATTTGTCAGTTATTTATGTTCTCATAATGGCAAGTCATGGCCTTGGGGGGTGGGGGAAAATAGTTACAGCTTGTGGAGAAAGTGCACAATAGAGGCTGGAAAGAGTCAAACACCAAACAGGCACTTTATTTTCATCATCTCCCCCTTATCAATACAAAACATAGATCAGAATCTAAACATAGATTAAAACTTGACATCAAAGCTGTTTCACATATCCAGGCGAATTACAAACAGTAATGAATCTTATTTTAATTTCTTTGGTTAAATTTAGTTAATACCACAGGCACCAATTTAATAACATAGTTAAAAAATAAGTAAATACTGTGTATTAGGAAATCAGAAGCTTCAGACAAACTGGTATTGTGTCAACCTCTGTTATACTTGGTTATCATTGAAGCTGATTTACTCTTGAGGCAGCTATTATTGGTCACAGCAATGTAACAGGGCTGGCATTAGCAGAGGACTGTGCACATAGATGGACAGGGAAGCATTACAACCAGCTAGGGAAGGACAGGACCAATGCCCATGACTACTCACAGTGGAGAAGCACCAGTTGGGCTGGCAGTGAGAACTCTAAATTTGTATATCAGGAGAACACAGAAACCCAGCTTGCATGGTGCAAATACAAAGCTTCAAACTACCTAACCATCTGTCCCGTGAGGTATCTCGTGCCTCAACTGCGATGTTCTCATCAGCCACTTCAAAATCAACTGAGATGCACATGAAGAAAGTCATCCCCGATGGACTTCTTGAGAAAGAGGAGGAGATTTAGTTAATATCACAGGCAGGTGGGACTAAGGGGAACAAAATTTGTTCGGCATGGACTTGTAGGGCCGAGATGGCCTGTTTCCGTGCTGTAATTGTTATATGGTTATCAGGACAGCACAAGCATTCAGGTTAATGGATATGTTTGGTTAACACACTATGGATGTTCGGGTCTTCCCATTATGTCTGATGCCGAGTGCTTTCATACTTGTTGATCTGGATGTTTATGGCTGCGTCCCGCAGGATGTTTTTGCCTTTAATAGCCTATTGACACCCTGTATTTTCCCCCTTTGTTCACATAAAGGAACTACAGGATGGACTAATTAGTTTTCGAAATATATAATTGTTCAGCACCTCGTTATTTTTAACCTATGAGTATAACCTGGTAGTACACTGAGGAAATGTTGGAGGACATGGAGAATTTAGCTCAATTGAACAGAAACCACACTAAGGTCAATATGTTTTATGACACTACTGTATTAGCACCATATAGATTATGCCTCAAACATGATTGATTCCAATCTGGTTACAAACTGATCAGTTCTCATCTGAGAAAAAACAAGACTATTACGCCAAACTCAAATTTTCACAAAATAAATTAAAAATATCTTAAACTACATTTCACTCATGGACATTACTGCATGAACAGTCTATTTTGCCAAATTTTGTTATTTATACTTCAGAAAGTCTCTCTACCCCAACCATAATCCTTCCATTTCTTCTTCCCTTGTCTGTATCTAGCTTCTCAAATGCACTTACATGGTTTACCTCAACTATTCTTTATCATGGAGTGAATCTATTCTTTCCATTGCACCTTCAAGATGAGTAGGTTTGTCATAGAGTAAACAATTAGTGATAAAAGGAGGAGACGAGGAACTGCAGGTGATGGTTTACAAAAAAAGAGCATCCCTGGAAAGGTGACGTCTTGGGTCGAGACCCTTCAGACTAAAAGAAGGGTCTTAAAATGGTTCTAGATAAAATGAAAGGTGGGAATGCTTGGCTTGTTTATGGCCAATTGAGAAAAGGATCACCGGGTGTCTACAGGGGAAGCCTCTGAGCCGGCAGACCGCAGCAAAACACAAGGCCCGGTGCAGGCCACGGCTGAACACAGGACCCGGTGTCCCATGGCCTGCAGTGTGTAGACGTAAAGCCAGCCAATACTAGGAGGACTTGGTAGACTGCGGCCTGAAAGGTGGAGCCCACCGAGCTGCTGCTGCTCATCCCCCATATACCAGGGACCAGATGGAGGGAGCTGGCAAACGACAATTGATGCAAGGGGAGAGGAGCGAGGACGGTAGGAGAAGAGAGGGATTCGGGATCGGGCCTACCGCGCCCTCTAGGTCTGCTCTAGGAGCCCCCCCCCCCAGGAAACAAAGGTAGATGGGCGAGGAGAGGACGTTGCTTGCTGGTCGATTAATGAAGGTAATGGCTGGAGGCCCATTGCAGCCTGGGGCCTGCCTGGATTGGGCACCACTCACACCAACTGGAGCAGGGACTGGGCTTGGAACATGGTGCCTCTTGCATATGGCGGCAGTAGACTATTTCTGTGGAATTGCTAACTGCAAAAAAAGAATTTCACTATGGATGTGCACATTGCATATGCGACAATAATACACCCATTGTGCCATTGGAAATCCTAGAAACAGCCCCAACTCCCTTAAAGGAGGGGCCTGTGCTATTATCAGTCATTTAACAGGGGTACATTTTTGTTGTTTATGAATAAGGAACTTTCTGATTGGGGAACAGAAGGAAACAACAGAAACAGCCCAATTGGCCCACGTGGTTGACCTCCACACAGGCAATTAATTTTAATCACAAAATGTCCACAACCCTTTACTAATGTCTTCCACCTATCTAAACAAATCATGAATTTAGAAAGTTTCTGATACAATTATTAACCCTGGAAGTGTATGCGTCAAGTTCTTTAAATAGCTTTAATGGGGGGAGTTAAGGTCATGAAAGGAGTTGTATAATGGGACAATCTACCTACTTGGAGTTTGAGAGTAAAGATAATATATTGGAGACGGGTATTGTTGAGTGGCCTAAAGTCACCAGAGAAAGAGAATGCTAAATGATCCATGTACATGAGCTTCAATGGGAGAATTAATGAAAAGAGCAATAGGATCCAATGCTGGAAGGTAGCAGGAAATGTTGTTTACTTACAAAATGGAGGACTATGAGACAGCCCCGGAGCAGATAACTTTCCTAGAATTCTACCTTTGGTAGCAAGTATATTTGCCAAAATAGTTCCGCCAAAAATGCTCGTATATAAAAGTATTATGCAATAAAAAATCAAATGCAAAGAATAAGGCCTCATTCAGTTACATATGGCACCCAGCCTAATGTGGAAACTAAGATCATTTGTAAGTAGTATACACTGACACACAACAATATTTAATTCAGTCTTCTGTTCAATTTTCATATGTTCATAGTCAGGAAGAGCCACTGTTTTTTTGGGAAAAAAAAGACAACATGGGTTAAAAGGAGTGGAAAATAATCCAGTTCAGATGACAATGTCTGACCATTAAGTAGAGCATATTTCAGCTCAGTTGGGGGCAGGAGTCTAGGAGTCTGAGTCTGAGCTCCACTTCAGAGACTTGAGCATAATGCATGTTGACACTCCCTGTGCTACACCGAAGCAATGCAGCACAAAGTGGCGGTGTCTCATTGTAAAATATTTATAGTTTTCCTTTATCCCACAACAGAGACAAAACAGTGCAGATGTTATTAACCTTTTTTTTTTAAATGATATTAGGAGAAACTTTCAGTCTACAAATAATCAGTGGAAGAATCGGAGTCAAGGGCAGTCTGGGTACCTCGCTACCTGATGCCCCTGAAGCATTCAACCATTGTTGGAATATTAAGTCTCTCATCTCCCAGTTGGATGGCTGTCTGTTATTGACAGTTAAATAAGATAATATCTTCTGCAGTCATCCCCAGATACTGGAGTAGCTCCTCCAGTTAGTGCTGTTATATGTATATCCTGCCAGTTTACACATTTCCGCGTAGTTTTTATGAGCGAATGCTCTTTCTACATTTGGAAAGGGCTGTCATATTTCAGTACCCAATGTTGCTGGATATAGATTTGTGTGACAAGATCACAAGGATTTGCAGTAAAACACATAACTGGAAATGCCCATGGAAAAACATGTTGACTGAATCATAGTCACGTACCTGCATCAAGTTCAAAGTCACTTCACCAGTCTGCCGGGTATCAAAAGACTTGAATGATCCTATATTTAAAAAAAAAAATACAATAAAAGCTACAAAAGATATTGGACTACACTTTATCCAATAAAGAAATGTGTTTAAATTAAAGTTGCTGTGAGATGATTTGAAATATTAACAGTAAAACGTGCTTAAATCTTCATCTTGGTTCTTGAGTCAGTTATTAAAGATGGGATAGCAGCACATTTGGAAAGTGGTGAAATCATTGGACAAAGTCAGCATGGATTTACAAAAGGTAAATCACGTCTGACGAATCATATAGAATTTTTCGAGGATGTAACTAGTAGAGTGGATAAGGGAGAACCAGTGGATGTGTTATATCTGGACTTTCAGAAGGCTTTTGCCAAGGTCCCACATAAGAGATTAGTATACAAACTTAAAGCATTGGAGGTTCCGTATTGATGTGGATAAAGAACTGCCTGGCAAACAGGAAGCAAAGAGTAAAAGTAAACGGGTCCTTTTCAGAATAGCAGGCAGTGACTAGTGGGGTACCGCAAAGGTTCAGTGCTAGGACCCCAGCTAATTACAATATATATTAATGATTTGGACGAGGGAATTGAATGCAACATCTCCAAGTTTGCGGATGACACAAAGCTGGGGCGCAGTGTTAGCTGTGAGGAGGCTGCAAGGTGACTTGGATAGGCTGGGTGAGTGGGCAAATGCATGGCAGATGCAGTATAATGTGGATAAATGTGAGGTTATCCACTTTGGTGGCAAAAACAGGAAAGTAGACTATTATCCGAATGGTGGCCGATTCGGAAAGGGGGAGATGCAACGAGACCTGGGTGTCATGGTACACCAGTCATTGAAAGTAGGCATGCAGGTGCAGCAGGCAGTGAAGAAAGCGAATGGTATGTTAGCATACATAGCAAAAGGATTTGAGTATAGGAGCAGGGAGGTTCTACTGCAGTTGTACAGGGTATTGGTGAGACCACACCTGGAGTATTGTGTACAGTTTTGGTCTCCAAATCTGAGGAAAGACATTATTGCCATAGAGTGAGTACAGAGAAGGTTCACCAGACTGATTCCTCGGATGTCAGGCCTTTCATATGAAGAAAGACTGGATAGACTCGGCTTGTACGCGCTAGAATTTAGAAGATTGCGGGGGGGATCTTATAGAAAAGTACAGAATTCTTAAGGGGTTGGACAGGCTAGATGCAGGAAGATTGTTCCCGATGTTGGGGAAGTCCAGAAAAAGGGGTCACAGTTTAAGGATAAAGGGGAAATCCTTTAGGACCGAGATGAGAAAAACATTTTTCACACAGAGTGGTGAATCTCTGGAACTCTCTGCCACAGAAGGTAGTTGAGGCCAGTTCATTGGCTATATTTAAGAGGGAGTTAGATGTGGCCCTTGTGGCTAATGGGATTAGGGGGTATGGAGAGAAGGCAGGTACAGGATACTGAGTACAGGATACCGAGTTGGATGATCAGCTATGATCATATTCAATGGCGGTGCAGGCTCGAAGGGCCGAATGGCCTACTCCTGCACCTATTTTCTATGTTTCTATGTTCTTTTTGGTACCGAGGTGTGCTCTAACCGGCAAATGTGTTTCTTAAATGATAATAAATTCTTAGCTGTAAAGTGGATAAGAAAAGATTTAGACAATAGACAATAGGTGCAGGAGTAGGCCATTTAGCCCTTCGAGCCAGCACCGCCATTCAATGTGAACATGGCTGATCATACCCAATCAGTACCCCGTTCCTGCCTTCGCCCCATATCCCCTGACTCCGCTATCTTTAAGAACCATATCTAGCTCTCTTGAAAGTATCCTGAGAACCAGCCTCCACTGCCCTCCGAGGCAGAGAATTCCACGGACTCACAACTCTCTGTGTGAAAAAGTGTTTCCTCATCTCCGTTCCAAATGGCTTACCCTTATTCTTAAACTGTGGCCCCTGCTTCTGGACTCCCCCAACATCGGAAACATGTTTCCTGCCTCTAGCGTGTCCAAACCCTTAATAATCTTATATGTTTCAATATTTGCCTTCCATCGCAGTGAGGAAGAGATTCACTGTGATGGATGTTTGTGTGAATTGAATTGTTTGTATGTCCTGTAGGAATTGTCTGTTTGTATGGCTGTGGAAACAACGTTTCATTAGAGCCTCACTGAGGTTCAAATGACATGTAATAAAATATTGTATTGTATATTGTATGAAAAATCAGCTGGCTGACACAAATTAGCAGAGACGGCCTGGTGTGTCCCACAGTTTATAGGTAATACTCACTGAACGCAGTCTCCAATCGAACCATGCAACGCAGGTAGTTATCAAAATCGATTTGTCGGTTTGCATCGGCATATCGGACGACCAACAGTTGTAGCAACTGATTGTTGAGGAAAAACCCTGATAACAGACAAATGATTGAAGTTAGAACAGAACAGTACAGCACAGGAGCAGGCCATTTGACCCATAATGTCAGCACCAAACAAGATGCCAAGTTAAACTAATCTCCTCTGCCTGCATGTGATTCATACTGAAGATGGACACAAAATGTTGGGGTAACTCAATGGGACAGGCAGCATCTCTGGAGAGAAGGAATGGGTGATGTTTCAGGTTGATTCATATTGCTCCATTCCCTGCATATCCATGTACTTATCCAAAAGTCTTTTAATTGGCACTATCGCATCAGCCTCCAACACCATCCCTGGCAGTGCGTTCCTTGCATCCATCACTCTCTACCCCGCACATTTCCTTTAAACTTTGCTCCCATCACTTTAAAGTTAAGCCCTCCAGTCTTTGGCATGTCCACCCTATCTATGCCTTTCATAATTTCATTTACTTCTATCAGGTCTCCTGCAGCCTCCAATGCTTTAGAGAAAACAATCCAATGATGTGATCATCGTTGCTTGGATCACTTCTAATCCTGTTAAAGTAGCAATCACCTTTCTAATCTCCCCAGTACTGGATATCAGTTCTCCAGACTCCTCAAGAGCACTAGGCTGGGATCATCAACGCAAAACACATATTACTTCTTTCAAGCCCCGACTATTTCTTAAATTATAGAAACTGTGCACGGAAGATAGACACTTGCCTCAGAGGGCGGTGGAGGCCGGTTCTCTGGATGCTTTCAAGAGAGAGCTAGATCGGGCTCTTAAAAATAGCGGAGTCAGGGGACATGGGGAGAAGGCAGGAACGGGAGTACTGATTGGGGATGATCAGCCATGATCACATTGAATGGCGGTGCTGGCTCAAAGGGCCAAATGGCCTACTCCTGCACCTATTGTCTATTGTCTATTGCTAACAATTTCCTTGGAAGTGGATTGTCTGCTAACATTGTGGTTCAGTTTGTAAAATATTTCCTTTTCGGAGTCAGCTTATGTACGTGCAATCTTCAGGCACCTTTGGCACGAGCTCCACAGCCAGGTTGATCTGCTGGTGCACCATCCAGAATGACCTGCCCTGCCACCTTCTGGTGATTGCTGATATTACAACAGTACCACAAGGAACTTCAGCAACTAGATGGAACCTGTGGATATCCTGAGATCAGGAAGCTGTGGGAATGCCTTTAATGTCAGGCAAGGCTCGAGCCATGCCTAGTTCCTTACCAACATCCTTGACAGCTGATCGTAGCTCGTGAGCTGATATAGTCCCTGATTTGTCATGATCACATCTCAGGAAAGCATTCTGCAGTGACAATAAAAAAACACAAAGTTAGAAAGAGATAGTGGCGAAAGCAGAAAATGTCTTTGTCTTCTTTATTTACCTTCCATACGCTTAATCGCTGCCAGAGGATCTTAAATTCGTCAAACCCAAGTCCTTTACCAGTCTCTTTCTGTGTTTGAGAAACAGTCAAGGAATATCTTGCAATGTAGTAATTTTTCGTATGCATCTCTCACAGTTGTCAATTGAACTATTTCCCTGCCTGAACCAAGGGAGTATTTGATGATGATTTTACAATGGCTGAATATTACAATGACAAGTTTTATGAAGTTGAAGCTTACGGGTGTACTTTGTGTGCTTGAGACATAGTGTGTATACAAGTGCCCTGATATTTGTTTGACAGCTGCATGTATTAGAATAGAACAGTCCAGCACAGGAACAGGCCCTTTGGCCCACAATGTCTGTGCTGACCAAGTTAAACTAATTTCCTCTGCTTACACGTGATACGCACCCCCTCCATTCCCCCCAAATCCAGGTGCCTATCCAAAATCTTCTGAAAGACCATTTTGTGTTGGGGTGTGTGTATGGGGGGGTGGGAGGGAGGCAGCAACTTTTAAATCTCTCCCTGCACGGGAGACCCAACCTTTTCTTGTCGGGTCTCCGTTGTCGTTGGGGCTGCAATGTGGAGCGGCCTCCAACAGGAGAAGACCGGGGACTCTGGTGCCGACTCACCTCGTCGCGGAGCTGGCCGAGTCCGGAGCGGGTGGAGCGATGGTGGAGCGCTGCTGCTGCTGCTGTGGCCCGACCTCCGGAGATTCGGAGGTTGCAACTGCGGGTTTGGCGGACGGCGGCACCGGGAGCCCGCGGGTCCCTGAGGGAGACCGCTTTTCAGGGCTCCCACAACGCGACTTCTCCCGCCCGAGTTGCGGGGTCGAAGAGCTCCTGGAGCGGGGCCTTACAGCACCGCCCCGCGCGGCCTGGAATGGCCGCGGGACTCTGCGAGCGCACGCCGGGGGCTCTAACACCAAGACCCGGTGTGCGACCTTGCACCACCCGGCGTGGCTTTAATGGCCGCGGGACAATCGCCATCGCCAGCCGGGGGCTTTGACTTTGACTCTGACATCGGGGGGGGGGAGAGTGCAGTGGAGATATAAGTTTTTTTGGCCTTCCATCACAGCGATGTGATGGATGTTTATGTAAAATGTAAATTATGTTGTGTCTTGGGTCTATCTGTTTGTAATGTATGGCTGCAGAAACGGCATTTCGTTTGGACCTCAAGGGGTCCAAATGACAATTAAATTGAATTGTATTGAATATCGTATCTGCCTCCATCACCACCCCTGGCAGCACATTCTATGTGCAAAACACAGTGACATTTTTTTCGCTGTGTTTTACACATGTGACAATAAAACACTATTTCCACCCGGGAAAAAAGGCTGTGACTGTCTACCCTTCTTGGAGCATTGCACCTGGATGACCCAGTGCTTGGTTCTGTCACCACCACTGCATATGTTGTAGTGGCCTGAACTCTTGCCCAGATTATAAGAACATGGTTCAAAGTCCCATTCAAGGGACTTCCCCACTAAACCCTCCCTCGCCCAGTCTTGCAACATTACAAGAGGCGCCATAAATCAGTTTTTAACCATTGTGTATATATATTAGAGGCAAATAAAACTCCAAATTATGTATTTTTTATAAACAAATGATAATCGAAGAACATGAGAAAACGAGGGAAATTTAGACCACTCAGTCCCTCAAGCCCGTCGTATCAATGTTGATCTCTTTCATGCCAGTTCCCCAGAATCCTCAGATCCCTAAAAGGGCTGTCCCACTACAGCAACCTAATTGGCGAGTTTAGAAGTTTGAAAAGGTGTTATGTTGAAGACCTCATTCGACTATGTAGAAGATCTCCTTCGACTATGTTGAAGACCAGCTTCGGGAAAATTAAACACCGAGAGAGTGAAGATGATCTCCTTCGACCTCCCTGGACTCTGTTGATGACTATCTACGACTACCTTTGACTATCTTTGATTACCTTCGACTACCCTCGATTACTTACGAATAACATGCCGTCCTACTACGACTTACTGCGACTAAACCTACGAGTAAAAAAACAAAAATCGATTTTTTTTTCCATGGGGACCTTTTTCTACTTGCGGGCATTTTTCAGCATGTTGAAAAATACTCTGCGACTTTGCTGATGCCTCGAGTACACGGGGACTACTCTCGAGCATGATGGAGAGTTACAAAGACCTCCTAGGACCTCGTGTCGACCATGCTGCGAGTACGAGTCATGGGCAAACTCTTCTAAACTTGCCAATTAGGTCGCCGCAGTGGGACAGCCCCTTAACATTCCTACTTTTACAACAAATAACAGTAAACCAAACTTTTTTTTTTAACATGATTAGTAAATGCTAATCATGTTTGCAAGAGAAAATTGTCCACAGGATACATTGTAGAGGGACACAATACTGCGACATGTCTCAATGTCAAAACTCACGATTCCCACTTCTTTTTCTGCAAAACAAACAATAGTTAGTGATGGATCAAAGTTCCACTCTGCTCCACACACAGTTCATGCTCAATGTTCCTAGGCACCATCGGCCTTCCTTGTGGTCATTTGAATATCTGAATCGTCACTTGAGCCCATCGTTGACTAATGGAATTAAAGGGATGCATTTATTGGCAGCCCTTCACATAATGCAGTATTTCCCACCCAACCCCGTGCATTCCCCTTCCCCAGCTCAATATCCACATTCACCACCCTCCCACTGGCACTCCGAGTCCATTCCGAGGCTTGACTCGTGAGCCTGTTAGACTTCCCACAACTTGCAAGACACGTTTAAGACCTTGGTGTCAATACAGCAGCGTGGAGACAGGGGAATGGGGTTCCTCACTGCGAGAGATGAGACCCTGACCAGCGTTGTCCGAATAATAAACCACATTACTTCATCTTATACTGTGTAAACCTTTTGTGCAACACGAGATGCCCCTCTGAGATCACGGTATGAACTTACGTTTTCCAAACACGTTGTCTAAAATACCTTGCAGTTCATAAGCATTGATTTCTAGATCCTGAAAGAGAGCAGTTGAAAATGTGAAGGATAAGGTTGTTGTTGTTGAGTGTCAAGGCACAATGACTTCCTGTAGCCATGATGATAGATCATCATCACTCTATTAAATTAGACATCATTAGACAGCACAGAAACAGCCTCGGATTTATTCTCCACATCTCCCACCCCTCCTCAAACACACTCATCACACAGCCCACCACCACTTTACAGTCAGAGACATTTTTAAACAATCTGAGGGCAAGTCAATGACGACAGTAACTTTGCCAATTTTGCAAAAATCCTGTAAGATGCACAAGAGGAACTCAATATTCTAGAGAGAGGGTTAGAGCTCAGAGGGAGATCATCCCATTCCCACCATTACTGCAGCCCAGGGAGCATGGCCCAACGTCTGGAATTGGGAAGGATTTGCAAAGCCACAGTCAGCTCCTCAACCATCCCCATCGTCACTCTCAAACCTTCCTCAGAATCACTGTCTCCGGACCCAAGCAATCGTTCCAGGTGCGACAGAGGTTTACCTGCATCTCTTCCAACCTCATCTATTGTGTCCGCTGCTCTAGATGTCAGCAGATCTATGTCGGTGAGACCAAGCGGAGGTTGGGCGATCGTTTCACCGAACACCTCCGCTCGGTCCGCAATAACCAAGCTGACCTCCCGGTGGCTCAGCACTTCAACTCCCCCTCCCACTCCGCCTCCGACCTCTCTGTCCTGGGTCTCCTCCATGGCCACAGCGAGCAGCACCGGAAATTGGAGGAACAGCACCTCATATTCCGTTTGGGGAGTCTGCACCCCGGGGGCATGAACATCGAATTCTCCCAATTTTGTTAGTCCTTGCTGTCTCCTCCCCTTCCTCAGCCCCCCTGCTGTCTCCTCCCATCCCCCAGCCTTCTGGCTACTCCTCCTTTTCCCTTTCTTGTCCCCACCCACCCCCACCCCCGATCAGTCTGAAGAAGGGTTTCGGCCCGAAACGTTGCCTATTTCCTTCGCTCCATAGATGCTGCTGCACCCGCTGAGTTTCTCCAGCTTTTTTGTGTAACCTTCCTCAGAATCACTCCTGATTCACCAGATCATCTCCTGAAACTCCCCGAACCTCACTCCTAAACCTCCCTGCCCATTCTCCTGAACCTCATAGTGTCGTAGAGTCAAAGAGTCATACAGCATGGAAACAGGCCCTTCAGCCCACGCTGACTGGAATGCCCCATCCACGCTAGTCCCACCTGCCTGCGTTTGGCTCATATCTATCTAAACCTATCTTATCCATGCACCTGTCCAAATGTCTTAATTGTGGTGATAGTACCTGCCTCAACTACTTTCTTTGGCAACTCATTCCATATAGGTACCTACCACACTGAGTAAAAATGTTGCTCCTCAGGTTCCTATTAACTCTTTCTCCTTCAAACCTTAAACCCCATGGTTCTTGATGACTGTGCATTTACCCATTCTACTCCCCTTATGATCTTATACACCTCCATAAGATCACTCGTTGTCCTATGCTCCAAGGAATAAAGTCCTAGCCTGCCCAACCTCTCCCTATAGCTCAGGCCCCCCAAGTCCTGGCAACATCCTCATGAACGCAACAAAAGCTTTTCACTGTACCTCGGTAAACGTAGAAAACATAGAAAATAGGTGCAGGAGTAGGCCATTCGGTCCTACGAGCCTGCACCGCCATTCAATATGATCATGGCTGATCACCCAACTCAGTATCCTGTACCTGCCTTCTCTCCATACCCCCTGATACCTTTAGCCACAAGGGCCACATCTAACTCCCTCTTAAATATAGCCAATGAACTGGCCTCAACTACCTTCTGTGGCAGAGAATTCCAGAGATTCACCACTCTCTGTGTGAAAAAATGTCTTTCTCATCTCGGTCCTAAAAGATTTCCCCCTCATCCTTAAACTGTAACCCCTTGTTCTGGACTTCCCCAACATCGGGAACAATCTCCCTGCATCTAGCCTGTCCAACCCCTTAAGAATTTTGTAAGTTTCTATAAGATTCCCCCCTCAATCTTCTAAATTCTAGCGAGTACAAACCGAGTCTATCCAGTCTTTCTTCATATGAAAATCCTGACATCCCAGGATTCAGTCTGGTGAATCTTCTCTGTACTCCCTCTATGGCAAGAATGTCCTTCCTCAGATCCTCAGAAACGTGACAATAGACTAAACTGCAACTGTAAATCCGCTCTGCACACCTTTCAGCTTAACAATGTCTTTCCTGTAACATGGTGACCAACACTGAACATGATATTCCAACCTCCCTGGATTCTCTCCTGATATTCTGGGGCCTCGCTCCTGTTATTCTGGGTTCATACCTGATACTCTGGGCTCTTGTTCCTGATATTCTGTGTCCCCACTCCTGAAATCCTGAGGTCTCGAGCCTGTTACTCCGTGACCGCACTCTTGATACTCTGGGTCCCCACTCCTGATGCTCTGGGGCCTCATCCCTAATATTGTGCATCATCACTCTGGGCAGCACCGCTCCTGATATTCTGGGTCTTCATTCTTAATATTCCTGGCCTTTACTCCTGATACTGTGGGGCCCTTACTCCTGATCTTCTGTGGCCCCCCCACTCCTGATACTACATGGCCCATGCCATGGAGCCTCACGCCTGTGCATTAACTCCCCACTGTTAAGTAACATCTGAAATAGTAGCTGCTCACCTCCCCCGAGATGTGCTTGAACACAGCGCGGAACTGCTTTTCGTCTTCATTCTCCTGCAGTTTTTGCGTCGGTTTGGGCGGCTGAAACAAAAACGTTCTCTTTCATTCTCCACTTTTATGTAACATAAATTTCTCCCCAGTCGAGATTCCTTCAGGACTGACGTCTGCTCAGTCAGAGAGAGGAATGGTGGGAATATCCCGAGAGAGAGGGAGATGCTGCCCCCGTGCTGTGATCTAGAGGGTAGCATCCATCCCCCGCCCCCCCCCCCCCCCCCCCTCTACTCTGCACTTAATACTCATTCCGTACACTGGAGCATAGAAACCCGGGCTGACAGTCAGTGAAGAACTGAAGGTGTGCCATTTCGTTGCTCCAATCGCTTTGCAATCCCACACTGACACGTGGCTGAGAACTTAGCAAAGCTATGGGATTGTTTGTCAACCATGCATCCAGAACCAAATCAGGGACTTGGGCAAATAAGACCAACTCTGCTAACAGTTGTTTACATGCAAGAGTAGCCGAGTTCACCCCAGTGCCCTGGGCAAACCGATAAACCTCAATCAATGCAAGGAAACAGGAGCCGGCCACTCGGCCCCTCTAGCCTGCCCTGCCACTCAAAAATGATCATGGTTGTTCGACAGCCATCCATTCAGATCCAAATTTGGAAGTTGGGCAAATGAGGCCAACTCATAGACTATACAGCACCTACATTCCTCAAACAAAGCAACAACCCTGCACCAGAAGCACAGACATGCCCAACCCACACCCCATGTTGAAGCCATGTGCTAA
This sequence comes from Leucoraja erinaceus, assembly GCF_028641065.1. Lineage (NCBI taxonomy): Eukaryota > Metazoa > Chordata > Chondrichthyes > Rajiformes > Rajidae > Leucoraja > Leucoraja erinaceus. The sequence continues at coordinate 16,705,888 of NC_073381.1, forward strand.
CATCACCGGATCGACTCTGATAGAAGTTACAGGGCAATCAGCACTCACCTCTGGTAGATCAGCGCCAATTTTATCTCCCAATTCACTGCAAATGAAAAGCTAATATTAGTCTGAGCAAATCACTTCACAGTATTTGAAATATGCATGAGTAAAATAAATTGCAGTTGGAGAGGATGAAGGACAAAAGGATACAAGACTAGGGACCTGTCAAAGGAAAGAAGCTTTTATTTCCTCACTGCTTGAAAGGTCATGAAAGCAGATTAAACTGTCACATTCAACAAGGAACAGAGTAACTACTTGAAAAGGAATAATCTATGAGACTATGTGGGAAGATATGTACAATGGGCATATGTACAATGGATTGAAAGGGCTCTTTGAAAGATCTAGCCTCAGCACAATGATTTGAATGCTCCACGTATCACTATAAGACTATCATAGCAAAAAGATTTGAGTGTAAGAGCAGGGAGGTTCTACTGCAGGTATACAGGGTCTTGGTGAGACCACACCTGGAGTATTGTGCACAGTTTTGGTCTCCTAATCTGAGGAAGGACATTCTTGCCACAGAGAAGGTTCACCAGACTGATTCCTGGGATGGCAGGACTTTCATATGAAGAAAGACTGGATAGACTTGGCTTGTACACACTAGAATTTAGAAGATTGAGGGGGAATCTTATAGAAACTTACAAAATTCTTAAGGGGTTGGACAGGCTAGATGCAGGAAGATTATTCCCGATGCTGGGGAAGTTCAGAACAAGGGGTAACAGTTTAAGGATAAAGGGGAAACCTTTTAGGACCGAGATGAGAAAAACATGTTTCCCCACACAGTGAGTGGTAAATCTGTGGAATTTTCTGCATCAGAAGGTAGTTGAGGCCAGTTCATTGGCTGCATTTAAGAGGGAGTTAGATGTGGCCCTTGTGGCTAAAGGGAGAGAAGGCAGGTTTGGGATATTGAGTTGGATGATCAGGCATTATCATATTGAATGGCGGTGCAGGCTCGAAGGGCCGAACGGCCTACTCCTGCACCTATTTTCTATGTTTCTAAGACTGTTAAACTCAACACAAACTTACTTATAAACAGCAACTTACATTGTTTGAGCTTTCTTCTCCGAGAAGATTCGAACAAGAAATTCAGCCTCATCGTTGGGTTTAAATGTAGTGGGAACAACGATGTATTCTCCTGGTGGAAGTTTAAATCTTTCACAGATTTCTCTTAAATTAACGTATGTCTTACTCTTTGCACGTGAAGCATGAAATCGGAAGAACTCTTTCGGCAGATGGTCAGCTCCACTTTCAGCCTGAAAGCAAATTTCCAATGTTAGTGTCATGGTACCCAGTCCCAGAATTCAGTCTGAGGAGGGGTCCTGATCCAAAACATGACATAGAAACATAGAAAATAGGTGCAGGAGTAGGCCATTCGACCCTTCGAGCCTGCACCGCCATTACATGTGATCATGGCTGATCATCCAACTCAGTATCCTGTACCTGCCTTCTCTCCATACCCCCTGATCCCTTTAGCCACAAGGGCCACATACAACTCCCTCTTAAATATAGCCAATGAACTGGCCTCAACTACCTTCTGCGGCAGAGAATTCCACAGATTCACCACTCTGTGTGAAAAATGTTTTCCTCATCTCGGTCTTAAAAGATTTCCCCCTTATCCTTAAACTGTGACCCCTTGTTCTGGACTTCCCCAACATCGGGAACAATCTTCCTGCATCTAGCCTGTCCAACCCCTTAAGAATTTTGTAAGTTTCTATAAGATCCCCCCTCAATCTTCTAAATTCTAGCGAGTACAAACCAAGTCTATCCAGTCTTTCTTCATATGAAAGTCCTGATATCCCAGGAATCAGTCTGGTGAACCTTCTCTGTACTCCCTCTATGGCAAGAATGTCTTTCCTCAGATTAGGAGACCAAAACTGTACGCAATACTCCAGGTGTGGTCTCACCAAGACACTGTACAACTCCCAGTCCATGTTCTCCGGGGATGCTGCCTGACCTGCACTTGATGTATTTTTTACCACACAATATTCCTCATTTGCGTAAGGGCACAATCACTTTTAAAAAAATCATAGTGAGGTAATATTTAAGCGAACAAAGTTCACATATCACTTTGAAGCTCATTTTTTATGAATACAACTCTTACTGAAATCCATCTAACTCTCTGAACCAAACCATTTTCTTAAATTAATTACTTAAATTCATCTGCACTAGTCCTACCTGCCTGCATTTGGCCCACATAACTCTAAATCTATCCTATCTATGTACTTATCCAAATGTTTCAAACTTTGTGATAGTACTCACCGCAACTATCTCCTCCGGCAGCTCGTTCTATATATCTACCACCCTTTGTGTAAAATGGTTACCCCTCAGGTTCATATTAAATCTTCCCCCCCTCATCTTAAACCTATGTCCTCTGGTTCTTTATTCCCCTACTCTGGGTAAAAGACTGTGTGCATTCATCTGATCTATTCCTCTCATGATCTTATACAAGTATATAAGATCACCCCTCATCCTCCTGCGCTCCAAGGAATAAAGTCCTAACCTGCTCAACCTCTCCCCACAGCCTAGGCTCTTGGGCCCTGGCAATATCCTTGTAAATCTTCTCTGCACCCTTTCCAGCTTAATAACATCTTTCCTATAACTGGGTGACCAAAACGGAACCCAATACTCTAAATGTAGCCTCACCAATGTCTTGTGCAAATGCTCTAAATGTGTCCTCGCTAATGTCTTGTACAATAAAGCACAGAGTGCTGCAGGAACGCAGTGGATCAGGCAACATTTGTGGAGAAAATGGACAGAAGACGTTTCATGTCGGGTCCCGACCTGTTTTGCCCAAACTCTACTTCATCGGTTATTCCGTTAAGGTACTTTAATATTCCTCCGTACGACTTGATTCTTGCAATGCAATCTTGCATCATTCTGCTGCTTTGAGCTTCTTATATTTATTGATCATTTTTGCATGTATACTGTTTATTTTGAGTTTCATGGGATATGGGGAGAAGGCAGGAATGGGGTATTGATTGGGGATGATCAGCCATGATCACGTTGAATGGCGGTGCTGGCTCGAAGGGCCAAATGGCCTACACCTGCACCTATTGTCTATTGACATGTGAACAGGCATTTCATCGCACTTGTTGTATACGACACTAAACCAAACTACAATGTGTGCTAAATTGACTGGCTAAACATGACAGATTTCGCACAGTAAAAAACATAGATGAATCAGGCAGGTTCTTACAATCTGGTGGTTTGTTGTCATTATTAGTAACAAATATATATTTTTAATTAGGTAATCAATAGTGTGTAAATTCCACATCTGGAAGGATTTGAACTTGGGTCTGTGGATTACTGGTGTGGCCATTTAACTACTGCACCAACACCATCATCACACCTTTCCTCCCACTGATCAGATCTTATTAGTACATCAACTCACCCTTTCCAGTCCACCTTCCTTTACACCCCTTATACATGAGATTCAACGCAGTGGAAAAAACTCTTGCATCTGAAGTAGGATCACAACCATTCAGCCCTCACTCTGATCAATTCCACCCTCTTCAACACCCTCATTCCCTGCTTTAACTTGTTGATCAGCTATTGAGTTTCCAGATTCATCACTTAGTAGTTGATAACCAAAGCAAAACTGTGCGGGGCACCTGATAAATAGTGAATCCAATGGTCTGCAGCACCGCTCCTTCCTTCCGCAATTTGCGCCGATTCTTTTGCATGAGAGCCACCACCATGGTGCATTCCTTTTTGCCATCCTCCTGCTCCTCATCCTCTTCCAGCAGCTTGATCTTGTACTGGGGGTTGGTCCAGAAAGTGTCTGTGTGCAAAACAGCCACAAACTCAGTCTCTGTTATAAAATAAAACACTCCCCTGCCTTTAAGAACTAATGCAAAACACAAAGTCTTCTTTCAGAAGACTTGACCCAAAACGGCATCTGTCCATTCCCTCAACAGATGCTGCCTGACCTGTTGAGTTCCTTCAGCACTTTATGTTTTGGTCAAGATTCCCGCATCCTGGCGTCTCCGTCTTAAAAACGAATGTTCACAGATCATTCACTTCTGGTTTATAAAAGTGAAGGATGGCAAACCACAAAGGGACCTTTCACTGCCTTAGCATGTTCCTAGGTGTTTCATAGTCAATGAGCAAACAAGAAAGTGCTGGACGAACCTAACGTGTCAGGGAGCATTAGTGGAGGGACAGAACAGATGAAGTTTGGATCAAGACCCTTCTTCAGAATGATCTCAAATGAGATATCAGGATGAGGTAACTATTGATTGTGGTCAGCTTTGTAATATGGGAGAGTAATGAGCCAATTTCTCTAAAAAAAAAAAAGGCCTTTAAACAACTTGGCGCTCTGCATTCCGTAGAAAGCTACAGATAGCAATAGGGTACTCAGCAATACTGTTTAAAATATGCTGAGCAATAACATCCGAAGCCAACAGATGGAATGGTTGAGAGAGTGAGGGAATAGTGAGGACAGGTTATTCCCCGTCTTATAACCATATAACAATTACAGCACGGAAACAGGCCAACTCGGTCCTTCTAGTCCGTGCCGAACACTTATTCTCCCCTAGTCCCATCTACCTGCACTCAGACCATAACCCTCCATTCCTTTCCCGTCCATATAACTATCCAATTTATTTTTAAATGATAAAATCAAACCTGCCTCCACCACTTCCACTGGAAGCTCATTCAACATAGCTACCACTCTCTGAGTAAAGAAGTTCCCCCTCATGTTACCCCTAAACTTCTGTCCCTTAATTCTCAAGTCGTGTCCTCTTGTTTGAATCTTCCCTACTCTCAATGGGAAAAGCTTTGTAATGTATGGCTGCAGAAACGGCATTTCGTTTGGACCTCAAGGGGTCCAAATGACAATTAAATTGAATCTTGAAAAGCTTATCCATGTCAACTCTGTCTATCCCTCTCATCATTTCTTCTTGCAAATCTGTTGCACAATTTCCTCCTTGTTTTTTTTCTTTTGTCAGTTTTTAGTTTTTGGTTTCAATGTTTTTACTGGTAGTATTTATTCAAAAAAACTTGACAATTTTACAGCTCAGTGAACAGCTTCAATTTTAACACTTTCCAAAAATGACATTAAATTAAAAAGAGAGAAAGTAGGAGAGAGAGAAAAAAAGAGGGGAGATATATCCGTCGACCCATCCGTACGTCCGCTCACCCAGCCCTAGAGTCATTTCTAATTTGTGTTCAAATATTGTTTGTTCAAGAAAATCAATAAAAGGTGACCATATTTTTAAAAATTGCTTCATTTTATCATTCAAGATAAACTTAATTCTCTCTAGATCAGTGGTTCCCAACGTGGGGCGTATGCCCCACAGGGGGGCAATTTGATTTTAAAGGGGGGGCAATTAATATTGAGGCGGTCTGGGTCCAAATTAATATTGACTGAGGAGGTCTGAGTCTTGGATTTTCCATCAGGTAAACATATGTAGTTTATGCTTCAGATGTTATTTTGAGTAAATAATTTTTTTGGGGTAAAAAAGGTCTTTATTGTGTAGTTATTACATAATCACCGCGCCATCGCTCTTCATGCACGTCGCACGAAGCGCGCGAGGTCATGGGAGAACCTTATTTATTGAAATGGATTTAGAATTGCGATTCAAAGAGCTTTTGCTAAGTTACCCTTATAATATATATTTCCTCTGTTTTCTCTCAAGGGAAAGCAATAGGGGGGGGGGGGGCATCAGGGTTTTAGAGGTGATTAGGTGGGGCATGGCCAAAAAAAGGTTAGGAACCACTGCTCTAGATGCAGTCCGCCATTTCTGTAATCCACATCTTCACTGGAGGGACTTCAGCATTTTTCTAGAATTTAAGTATGAATTTTTTTGCTGATATTAGTCCTTAGGCGATAGAGCGTCGCTGAAAAACAGTCAATTTATTACATGCCTCTGATATTCCCAGTATAATCAGTTTTGAGTCTGGCTCTAATGTGATTTTCAATATATTGGAGAGGATGCTGAATACTTCCGTTCAAAAACTTTCTATTTTTGTACAAAATACAAAACTGTGGATTCTTGGAACTGACACTTGTCGCAGAGAGGGGAAACACTGGGGAACATTTTGTTCAGTTTGGTTTTTGAGTAGCATAACCTGTGCAGCACTTTGAACTGTCTGGCATTTATGGAGCAAGTATGGATATATTGTAAGCTTTCGTCCCATATGTCATTTGAGATTTGTTGACCCATGTCATCTTCCCCTGCACGCTCATAAACCTCAGATGATGTTTTGAAGAACATTGTAAATGTAGGATATCAACCTCTATATCTGCATGTCTATTCAAACATTCATCGAATTTATCTGAACTTGCAGTGTTGTCGTCTTGCATGGATGTTTTCACAAAATCCCCAAACCTCAAAATATCTGAAAAAACTATTAGTATTGAAATAGTATTTCTCCAGCAACTCTTGGATGGTTCGAAAAGTCCCCTTCCAATATAGGTCTCTCACAGTTGATTCTTTTGTTCTTCCATTGGGTGAAAACACCATCCACAATAGAGGGTTTAAAAGAGGGGTTGTTTGCAATAGGCAGAAGGAGAGACACGTCTCTCAATTTGAGACTGAACTTCAACCGTTTCCAGATATGATTTATACCATGTATTATAGGGTTATGCTCATACATTTATTTTTATTTTTATTTTTTTAATATGATACTGCCTGTAAGGGACATTCATTTCGTTGTCTCAAATTGAGACAATGACAATAAATTTGAATACAATACAATACATTGACCTATTCAGGGGTGTTGGAGACAGGACAACTGAGCCTATGGAGAAAGACAAACAATCTTCTCTTTCCATTTTTAGCCAATTGGCCCGTTGGTGTGAGTCATCCAACCAGAACTTGGTTGGTCGCCCAATTACTGGTTGCCCAATTATAGGAAGGATGTCAACAAAATAGAGAGAGTACAGAGGAGATTTACTAGAATGTTGCCTGGGTTTCAACAACTAAGTTACAGAGATAGGTTGAATAAGTTAGGTCTTTATTCTCTGGAGCGCAGAAGGTTAAGGGGGGACCTGATAGAGGTCTTTAAAATGATGAGAGGGATAGACAGAGTTGATGTGGACAAGCTTTTCCCTTTGAGAATAGGGAAGATTCAAACAAGAGGACATGACTTCAGAATTAAGGGACAGAAGTTTAGGGGTAATATGAGGGGGAACTTCTTTACGCAGAGAGTGGTAGCGGTGTGGAATGAGCTCCCAGTGGAAGTGGTGGAGGCAGGTTCATTGGTATCATTTAAAAATAAATTGGATAGGCATATGGATGAGAAGGGAATGGAGGGTTATGGTACGAGTGCAGGCAGGTGGGACTAAGGGGAAAAAAATGTTCGGCACGGACTTGTAGGGCCGAGATGGCCTGTTTCCGTGCTGTAATTGTTATATGGTTTGTTATATGGTTATTAGAAGATTATGGTTTTAATATTAGTTGCCCAGTAAGAAGAGAGGATATTGGGTAAGGCTAGTCCCCCATTCTCTTTGGATTTTTTAGTTTTAGTTTTTAGTTTTAGTTTTAGAGATACAACAGCCCACTGAGCCCACGTCGACCAACGATCCCCATGCACTATCACTATCTTAAACACTAGGGATCATTTACAATTTTTACCAATGCCAATTAACCTACAACCAGTACGTCTTTGGATTCTGCACCCGGAGAAAACCCATGCAGTCACGGGGAGTATGTCCAAACTCCGTGCAGAAAGGACCCGTAGTCAGCATTGAACCCAGATCTCTGGCACTGTAAGGCAGCAACTATATAACCATATAACAAGTACAGCACGGAAACAGGCCATCTCGGCCCTTCTAGTCCGTGACGAACACTTATGCCGAACTCTACAACTGCACCTTGAGGGGCATACCGTTAAAATCTCATTTTCATCAGTGACTGGGTTAAAGGGAGCTGCATGCCCATTAAATGGGGATCTGATGTAGGTAAAGCATCAGGCATCATAACAGAACCCAGTTTTCTAATGGGTGGTGGATATGATTGAAAATATAATCACATGAAAACTTGCTTCCATCTGCTAATTGCACATAAAAAAGATCCAATATAACATCCATCTTCCAGACATATATAATTCAACGGCATTTCTTCATCTTCCATTCATTGTAAACATCCGTTACCTAGGAAGTTCCTGCATCCACCTGCTGTGCAGCCTGTGGTCCACATCCCTTCAAAACAGGTCACCTCCCACTTGTGACTGGAATCATCATCCAGGGAGTCCGGTGTAAGATTACAAATTTCCACTTTGCTGTAATGTTTCTTAAAGTCATCGAATGACATCCTGCGAAGGACAAAGAAATGTGTAAATGGTTGCATTACCTGGGAAGATGTTGAGACTAATTCAAATTGCAGCTTTCGAGGTTGACAGATACTTGCTGGGGACAAATTTAAATTGGAAATCTTTCTTGAAGAACCAACATGGTCATAATGGGCCAATGGCCTTCATCCATGCCAGCGGTCTTTGAAACTGTGCATTCAGTGAAAAAAATAAATCATATTTTCTTGATTAGTACGGGTGTCAAAGGTTATTGGGCAAAGGCATGAGAATGGGGTAAGGAGGGAGAGGTCGAACGGCCATGATTGAATGGCGGAGTAGACTCAATGGGCCAAATGGCCTAATTCTACTCCTATCATTTATGACATTGAAACCGCAAGAACATGGTAAGATTTCCATCAGTGGTCAACTTCTTGCATAAGGAATTAATCAAAATTACTTCAATCAAATGATAAGTGTGACACGAGATATTATTTAATTCCCACGTTAAAAGGACCATTGGAAAAAACAAGAATCATAGAAACTACAGCAGAGGAGATGGTCTTTGCTCCATTGTGTTTATGTCAGCTCTTTACAGTTTCTCTTCTGCCTCTCTGGACATGCTCTTTCCAAAAGTATTCTTTGGGATTCTCATAATATTGATAAGAGGAGAATATGGAGCCATCTCCTGGGAAATCACATCTCTTTTTGATGGAGTCATCTTCTTCCAACACTAAGAATCATAGTCGCACAGCACAGAAACAGGTTATTCAGCGCTCAGCCCATCATATCTATACCGACCATCAGATATCTATCCAACACGAGCCAATCCCTTTCACCAGAACTCAGTCTGTAGCCCACCATGTCGGCACTGTAAACACTCATCCAGGGGCTTCAGTGCCGTGAGACCTCATGTTCTCAGGCAGTGTGTTCAGACTTCGACCAACCTCAGATTCCCATCACACCTCCTGCTCGTCTCCTTAACCATGTGCTCTATGGTCTTAAACACCACTCATCTGATCCCTGTCTCTCTAACATTGCAACCTCTGTCTCAACATCCCCATTCCCAACTCAACCCTCATCCACGAAGGCCTCTTGTGCAGCCCTGATTCCATCACTCCACCAATCACTACTCGCTGTGCCTTTTGGTGCCATGACTTCTGCTCTGAAATGTTACTTCCTAAAACTCTGTCTCTGCATTGCCCAGCAAGATCCTAACATTGATCAAACACCTTTACACATGGCTTGATGTAAAAGATTGCTTGCTCCATCAAACGTGCAATGCTAATGAAAGTCTCTCAATAGTGTCCCCTTGCTGTTGAATTTGAAACTTGGGGGATAATACTTATGTTGCCCTCAAGTATTTTGAGAATTCATAAACCCTTTGTTGAATTGCTCTCTTTTAGAAACATAGAAAATAGGTGCAGGAGTAGGCCATTCGGCCCTTCGAGCGTGCACCGCCATTCAATATGATCATGGCTGATCATCCAACTCAGTATCCTGTACCTGTCTTCTCTCCATACCCCCTGATCCCTTTAACCACAAGGGCCACATCTAACTCCCTCTTAAATATAGCCAATGAACTGGCCTCAACTACCTACTGTGGCAGAGAATTCCACAGATTCACCACTCTCTGTGTAAAAAATGATTTTCTCATTTCCTAAAAGATTTCCCCCTCATCCTTAAACTGTGACCCCCTTGTTCTGGACTTCCCCAACATCGGGAATAATCATCCTGCAACTAGCCTGTCCAACCCCTTAAGAATTTTGTAAGTTTCTATAAGATCCCCCCTCAATCTTCTAAATACTAGCGAGTTCAAACCGAGTCTATCCAATCTTTCTTCATATGAAAGTCCTGACATCCCATCTCTTTCCTAATGTTAATCTGGTGAATCCCTGTTATCCTCTTCCACAGCTTTCAATAGTATTCCCATTGGAGGAATCAGGAATCTAAATAAGGTGAGATGGACGTGAAGCTTGTGGATAGGAAGGATTTAGAGTGACATAGGCAAATGGAATAATTGCACAACTTACACAGCATAAGCATGGTGGACCAAAGGGTCTATATTCATTCTGTATGGCTCTATGATTGCACTACTTATAGCTCAAGCTTTGACAGTGAAGCATGAATACTGTAAGGGAAAATTTCTCCAACACAGGGGTTGTCTGTACAATGGACATCCATATTGTACCTTGACACAATGACAGTCTATGCAGACCGGGTATCTTCAGAGTGGTCACACTGGCACCTAAGGGAAATAATTCAGGGAACTCCCGCAATTATCTGGACCACGCTGAGAATCTGCACCAAGGGGCAACCTCTGCCCTTCAACATGCAAAAGGCACAGGTCA